>NC_039273.1:295000-400000 GCF_003368295.1 Carassius auratus
TGATCAAAGCTGTGTGTGGTTCACAGGTTCTGTCTGCTGCGGACGCTGAAGCAGTGTCAGACCATTAAAGAGGCGCTGGTGGCTGCTGGGAAGGAGACGGTGTGGCACAGAAGAAGCCGAGACGAGCCGGCCCATTACTGCAGCATCTGTGAGGTGAGTGCTGGACTCTACAGCAGAAGAACTGACCGCTCTCGTCTCAATCACCTTCCTGTCCGGCTCTCTTCCAGGTGGAGGTGTTTAACCTTCTGTTTGTGACGAGCGACAGTTACTCCAGGAAGTCCTGCGTGGTTCAGTGTCAGGATTGCGCTCGGAAGACCAGCGGTGACCTCGACGGGTTCGTGGTGCTGCAGCAGTTCAGGATGGAGGACCTCATGCAGGTCTACGACCAGTTCTCATTAGTGAGTATCAACATGATCTAGTGATGCTTTATATTCGTTTGAATGGAGACGTGTGTGTGTGTGTGTGTGAATCATAACGCTCTGCGCTCACTTGTGTTTAGGCTCCTGCTCTGCATTCGTCTGCTTCTTGACATTAAGACGCCGAACATGTGGAGAATATCACATTACAGGACCATTTCTGATATTCAGGACCGTGGTGCTCGTCTCTCGTGTGGCTGGTGACCATCGGAGAGCACGAGACCCTCGACTCAAGTGACTGTGTGTCTATGCAACCTGTTCATAAACTGCAGCGTGTGACTGTGGCCTGCGGGGGGCGCTAGTGAGGGACTTCCTGTCTACACGCCTCTTCCTGAACGGCCGCTCTCCTCTGCTTCACGTGAGGAATTAATCACAACAGCTGGGGAAGATATTGTGGGAAGCTGGTTTTGTACATATAGTGTGTCCCAGCTGGCATCGTCACGTACAGACTACTGACTCCAGACGCTGTTGTGTATTTGGTAACAAGCTGAAACCTGGCGTCTCTTTCCTCGTGTCTCAAGGGTTCGCCTTCACCGAGGAGAGCTAGCCCACTCTTTGTATGCTAGATAGTGATTTTACGATGACTTTGGATGGCAAAATCTACAAAAAACACACAAAAAAACAATATTTGTAATGTGAAAAATTAGGTGATCATTTTTTACTGCTTTTGTTTTAGCGGTCTCTCGTTCTTTTGACACCATGGTCAATATTTTGTTTCTTAGGTAAGAAAAAGGAAAAAGCATAACAGCCAAGTCACAAAGAAACATGGGTTGCACATAGAGTAAGGAATAAAGTGTCTGTTTTCTCCTTCCTCGTTTGTTTCTAATCCTGATGTACATTTACACTATTTATAAATACATATTTATTGCTTGAAGATATTTGTGGATGGAATGCTGTTATTTTTCCCAGAGTACCTGCCATTAAATTTGAAGGAGTTTGGTCATTTAACTACTCCTGCATTTTTCTATATAGAATTAAACCGCTTAGTAAGCATTGTACAGAAACTATAAAGTTGTTTTATTGTTTGAAGAATGTTTTATGAGTTATTAAACAAGTTGTCAACATTTTCATGCACTTGTATTGAATATGAGCCAATACGTGAGAATGCTTGGCTTAGCCTCCTCTTTAATCTTTATAAATAACATTATTGTACACAATGGCCCATCAATAACTTAAGATGCACATCCTCCTGACATTTCTGCTGTTGTTGGGTAGGACCTGAAGCCTTGCTGAACTCTATACAGTGGTTGATGTGTCTACACTCCTGAGGTTGGCTGCCATTGAGCGTTTGAAAGCTCCAGAAAGGTTGAAGTTCATCGTCCTCTCAAACACTTACTAATGGCCTCATTGTTTAGGTCAGTCGTGTCTGCTGGTTCAGTGCTGCATGTTCCTCGTTCACTCGGAGTAATGCACCTGTGGAGCAGACCTTCCTCCTGACGTCTTGTGGTTCAGCAGCCGCTCGATCGAGGCTCTGTCTCTGAATAGTCTCTTCTTCTGGTGTGTGGTCAGTAATGGCCTCTTCTTTCCGTTATTTGTCCTTTTCACAATGTGTTGTTGTTTAATGGAAAGCTGAAGCTAAAGAGCTTCCTCTAAACTAACTGTGTGTGTGTGTGTGTGTCACAGTATGTGTAATGGTGTGTGTATGTGTGTAAACGGGTGTGTAACTGTAACGGGGTGTGTGTGTAACTGTGTGTGAGTGTGTCGTTGACACTGGTAACAGTGTGTGTGTGTAACTAACGGGTGTGTGTGTGTGTAACGGTGTTGTGAGTGTGTAACAGTGTGCACGTTTTGTTTTACACACTCACAACAACTCTGTATAATGACATGGGTATGACACAGGTATTACAAGGAGAGGGTGACTTATGAGCACATAACCCATGTCCCCATTTTTCAAAACACTTATAAATCATACAGAATGAGTTTTTATGAGAAAGTAAAAATGCACAAAGTTTCCTGTGAGGGTTAGGGTTAGGTGTAGGGTTGGTGAAGGGACATAGAATATACAGTTTCTACAGAATAAAAACCATTACACCTATGGGATGAACACACTTTACACAAAAACAAACATGTGTGTGTGTGTGTAATAGTGTGTAACGGGGTGTGTGTATAACTGTGTGTGTGAGTGTGTAACGGGGTGTGTGTATAACGGTGTGTGTGTGTGTTGTTCACACTGGTATCATATTTGTGCAGGTGAGCTGATAACACAATGCAGAAACCTGTTAATGAAGACATGCAGCACGATCAGATGGACACTGAACGATCTGTTCATATATTGTTGTCTTTAAATGGATTTATTAACAAATGGCTCCTCAGACAGAGTGACCATGTTTAGTCTTTATTGAATCATTTGAAGACTGACATGGTGTTAAACGTTTCCTGACTAAAAGCCTCCGGCGTTATGAAGTGGCTCTGAAACCCAGCAGACAATGTAGCTGTAATTTGACAAACACAGATCTCTACACTGTATGCCAGGTTCAAAACCACATCAGTCTCGTTTTCCTCCGTGGGTCTGGCTTTAGCTGCAGTGTTGTGAAGCGTTGCTCGATCACAGAACGACATCAGAGACCCAGTAGCCAGATGTAGCTGCTGGAGGAGAACAGGACCTACACTGACCACTGAGCAAAGGATGGACGCCTCGTGCAGCTCTGCTCCGGTCTAGACAGAAGATAGACGACTGGGTTAACCAGAAACTGACGTGATCTCATGGACCCCACTGATACACTGAAGGGAGAATACTTCACGAGACGTATGTGATGCACCAACACAAGTGGATTAAACTGATCGAGGAACAGACTGGAAGTGAGTGTGAGGGGCAGATGTGGCCTGGAAAGAGTTCAGGGACCGCCGATGGAAAGTTAAACAGGATGGTAGCTCCATGATAAGGAGCCCTGACTCGTGTGTGTGTGTGTGTGTGTGTGTGTGTGCTCCGCTCGAGTCAGCAGGTTTGCAGCAGGCTGAGAGACGTCACGCTGCACCTAGAGGGAAATGCACAGGTAATGTTCAGTTATCAGTGATGACGATCGCTTGACCTCTTCATGCTGTCCTTCTCTTTCTGTCACATGACTGACGTGTGACACTCTTTTTCCACTCCGCTTCTCCTGTTTCCGTGATGTCACACGACTCAAGTTTTCCATGATTTGGCAGGAAAAGGACTGGAAGTCAGTGAGCGTGACGCTGCCGTCATCTCTGCTATCCTTCACTAAATGTTTAGCACATCAGTAGGTCTGTCATCTGATACAGGATGTGGTCAGTCGGACGCTCCATGATGACCTGCGTGTGACCTCTGGAGATGTGAGAGGACAGAACAGGAAGTGTTTAAGCTCTAGGTAAAGGGGTGAACGTGGGTACACGCTCCCTTCCGTGTCTCTCTCTCTCTCTACTCATTGTGTGACAGCTGCCGTTGTTGACCAACTCTTGAGCTCAGATGCAGTCCATGCTGTTCCTGGACGCACAGGGGTCAAGAACTGACCGCGTTTCAAGACTCTTGGCAGGAAAAGCCTTCTCTTTCAGTGAAGTAGACATGCATCTTACAGCTTTGTTGTAAGGGGTGATAAGAGCAGCAGTGGTAACGCGGTGGTGTCGTATTTCACTACAGACACAGAGGCGTGGGTCTGACCAATCAGAGCGCTCGTCCCAGCAGCCCATTCATAAAAGCATGCTTCACCCTTCACCCACATGCTCTCGCTCGGCTTCCCTTCACGACACCCAGAGCAAGGACAAACACAATGACCACGTCTCAGACACTGCGTACAGTTTCTGAAACAGATCAGGCTCAGAGTCGAGAGAACGCTGATCAACATGTACATGAGAATATTAACTCTAGCTGGCATTTACTGAAGAGCCCAGATATTATGGGTATCCCTTAAATAACATGAGCACATTAAAACCATATGGAAGATAAATATATGAGAATTTGTGGCTAATTTAAAATGGTTGGTAGATTGTAGAGTTTAGCCTTGTGTGACTGCAGCACATCAGTTCATGTCATAACTACTCATGAGTTTCATGGGACAGCCGAATCATTTCTCTGGATCCTTCAGGTGAACATCTGATGTGGAAGCTGATACTTCACAACTTCTGTGACTGGACTGGTGCCCACGAAAGCACAGTGTTTCGGAGGGTAAGGGTTTGTCTCGTCCATCAGGATGATGGAAAAGAGGATTCTTCCCTTTGTTCTTCACTTTTCTCTTCTTCCAGCCTGTGTCTCTCACTCTTTCTCTCTCTGACCCTAAACCTGTTCCTCGCTGCTATCTTGAGTCGGCAAACAATTGCACAATCAAACGTGACGTGAGATACCTGTTTGCAAACCTCCTGTTTTCCACGTTCTTTCTCTTCTTCCCAGTGAATCCGGTCTGGAGTCTGGAATCCTGTGAAAGCATGAAGAAGCAGGTTAAGGTTAGTCTTTGTCGGCATCCATCTTGAGTTTAATGAGTAATCTGCTTCAAAGGGTGCCGTCAGAGCAGACCACTATCAGTCCACTCGTGTTTTCACACAATGTCTTCTGCTTTACATTAAATACTTCACCACACTTGATCCTGTTTCTCTGTTTGTCCATCTCAGTAATGTCAGATTGTCTCTGTCTGGCACAATAAAACCATGATGACTTTGCAAAATATAGCAGTACTCACATTCGTCCAGCAGAAACCTCTCTTCAGCTTTCATTATATCTCCTCCTTTCTCTTTCTTTCTTTCTTTCTTTCGTTCCTCTCCTCCAGTTTCACCTCACTCCAGATCTGTTCTTCTTTCACCGTTTTACTCCCACGCTGTAGTCGAGTCACATGTTGCCGGTCCGACCCCTTTAAAGAGAGGCGGGAGCTCAGGGGGGCGGTGCCTCTTCATTCTGACCAATCGTGTCAGAGGGGCGGAGCTTACCATGGCTTTTTCTCAATGGGAAGGTCAGAGGCCTCATTCATTGAGAAAACAAAGGAATGTCATGTGCTGGAGAAACTCCTCTGATATAAAGGAGAAGTGAGTTAAAACATTATTCAGATAAAGGAAGCAGAGCATGCTGATTCATGAGAAACAGCCGTTTCCAGTCCTTACTCTCCGTCTGATTCACTGCATCAGGTTTTCAGCAATATGCCCTTCATACTTTATTAGAAACTGTTTTACAAGAGCAATAAGAGACTTGAGGTGGTTATTCAGTCCGCTGTAACTGCTTGCGTCTACAGTCAGTTCTGGTTAAAGTAGTTTATGTCTGTTCAGTGGTTTCTGTAAACGTCTACAAAATGTCTCCTGTGTTTTCCAGCTAATGGCTGCTTCATCACAGAAAGGACTCTAGAATAATTCCTGCCACGCTGCTTGGCTCCTGCAAACCCATGACTCCTCGTGTGGGCGACAGCGTCTGGTGTGTTTTTCTTAAATATATTTGCAGAGATGTGGACTAATATGTCTGGAGTGGCCTTTTGTGGACACTATGTCAAGTGAAGGCAAATGAAAAGCTTGTATTGTTAGCCGTAAACAATCATTTGATTTGCTTGTATGATGATAAACTGCTTCACTTAGGTCCCGAGGATTGGGGCTAAAAATGTCCCTGGACTTTCTGGACCACCGTAAACAAGCTCATTAGAACCATTTTAACACCACTAACTAATATACAAATATAACACGATTCAGAAATAAAATGCTATGAAATTCTTATTAACATTAATGACTGGTATTCTTCTTTACTGGTAACTGGGCGTTCCTGGTGTATTAGACAAATAGTAAATAATTTTGAAGAGTTTTTACCCATCTCTTCCAGAGGAACATGATATCCGTCCATGACACAATGCTCGGCTCTAGACATCTTCGAATCTAATCGATCTATCTATAGATTAGGGCTGGGCAAATTAACACGTTATTATCTGAATACAAATACAGACAAATCATGGGACACAGGAGGATCCTCCCAATTAAATGATTAAGGCTAAGCATCAACATTCCCAAACCACTGTTATTTTAACAGAATAGAATGCAACAAGCTCATAATCAGCTCATAAAGACTTGATAAGTTGTAAATAGGAAGTTTCCGATGGCACGTGAGGACAGCAGAGAAGCGCTTGCTCAGCACAGTCGAGTGAATCATGTTTAACTTTGAGCTGTATTATTTTGAGTCGTATGGGATGCAGCGACACATGGCCCTCTCACAATATATTGCTTTACACGCATCATGCAGCTCGTATCAGAAGATCTGTGCTCCGGAGCGTTAGCTCTCACACTCACTGATCTGTTTATACCTGATCCTCGCTCTTGTCCTCCTCTTCCAACCGAGACAGGGACTGATAACAGCGATCACACCAGTCTCTCGAACCAGGCTTTGTGGGTAAAGATCCTCGAGTATGAGCAAACCCTAATTATTCTCCCACATCCCAAACACACGAGTCTCTCCCCACACATCAAGTGTTGTCCCACACCGTGCTCTGCTGCGATGGGTGCCGCGATCCTGCAGCTCTCTAACAGGAAGATGTCTGTTATAATGTTAGGACTCTGAGCATAACTTGTTTTTCTTTAACAAACTATAAAATATTTCCTATAAAAATGTAAATGTCCTGGCAGTGACAATTTAACATGGCAAGTTACAGTTTACAATAAATATTTTAACTGCTACTTTGTAAAAAGAACACTGCTGTAAAAAAGCGACTTATTTGTTTAAAGTGTTTGCAAACCAAATGTTATTGCACTTTTGTTTATATAGCAGTATTTTTAAATGGGAAAAGTGCACAATATGCTACTTTTGAATGCATTATTAGTTTTGTGCATAGCAATGTGAATAATTGCGATTAATCACAGACAATTGTGCGATTAATTGCGATTAAAAATAATAATCGTAGCCCAGCACTAATATATATATATATATATATATATATATATATATATATATATAATATTATTTTTTAATTTATTATTATTATTATTATTATTATTATTATTATTATTTTTATTCAACAAGGTTGCAGTAAATTGATTTAGGTGACAGTAAAGATATTTAAACTTATTATAAATTATTTATGTTTTCAATAATTCTGTTCTTTAACACTATTCATTAAATAATCCTGAAAAAGTTAAAGTATCAGTTTCCACAAAAATATTAAACAAAAACAGTTTTCAGTAGGCTATTGATAATAAAGAACCATTAGTAATAATTGATCACAAATAATAACTGATAATTAATATTTTTTATTTTAATAATTAAGCAGCAAGTCATCATATTAGAATAATTTCTGAAGATCGTAAATTCAGCTTTGATCACAGAAATAAATTACATTTTAGAAAACTTTTTTGATTTTTTTTCTTATTATTATTTATTATAAGTTTAGTATTTCATATTATTATTTTTACTGTAGTTTGATCACATAAATTTAGCCTTCTGTCAAAAAATAAATGCAAATTATTTCAAACATTTGTTTTGTTATAGCCTGTTGTATGTAACTTTCCTAATGCAGCTGGTGCGGTCGAACCGGGCCCAACCGAACGGACCGAGGGGGACCCCCCCACATTAACCCATTCCCAGACGGACCTAACCCTAACGGAACCGCCTATGATTGAAGCCACTGAATGCTTTAAACTGATTTTCATCTTTTGAATTGTTGCAGTAAGAAAGCAGCATTAACAGCTGACCATGCCGACCAAATAATCACACTTCTGCAATCACTGTTGCAGTAAAGCATCATCTGATCAGGTGTTTCTAGGATCTGCTGAAAATTAGGCATGAGATGCTGATTTGACGCAACTACTTTTTTCTTTTTCTTTTTTCTTTTAAACACCAGAACCTGAGTGAAGAATGAAGACCTTCAGCATGAAGACACACTGTAATTGAGGCTGGTTTAATAAATCCTTCAGTTCTGATAAGAAGCGCGGTCACGCCGTAAAACCATGTATTTTCACACTGAATCAGTTTTAAACGTCTCTGATTCTCAATCGCCTAAACGTCCAGATGCGGTAGATGTCAAAATCTAGTTAGTGCACGAGACTAGACATCACGCGCGACCGTGTTCTCGGTTAACGGCGAGTTTCACCGATCGCTCCGATTCTACAGAACCGCTGAAGGACTGTGACGTCAGAAATCTTCATCAAGCTGCTTGATCATTCGCGCGCCCGTGATATTGTCATTGTTTTTTACTAATGAATAATAATGATGTGCAGAAGATGAAGTGGATTTGAGCGACGAACAGAATTAAATGAACACTTACCTTCGTTCACGTGAACGCGCCCGTCTCCTCGAACTTCTGCTGCTGAAACTAGAGAGAAACACGGGTTTAAACTCCTCCAGCAGCGCGCGCACAGTCTGCTTACACATACTCACATCATTGCAATATAGTCGATATATAGGTCAGTGATTTCAGAGCTGGTTTCTCTCAGATCATCAGATTTCTGGCTCTTCGGTGTTTCTGATTGTGAAGTTACACTTTCCTGAACTCACTCAAGTCCATCTTCAGCCCAATTAATCCACTCATTAATCTGATCTCTTGCAATGTTTCCTGTTCCTGTCTCTGGAAGCAAGACTTCATGAAGTGATGTAAATGCAGATTATTGAAATAAAGAGTAAATGCATATCACACACAGATAAAGGCTCTTACCTGAGTCGTCAACACTAACATGTTTGATTATTTTCCACATTTTCTTCTTCCACTGTCCTCTGTTTTTCTTTTTTCCTACTCTTTTCCTTTACTAGCTTGATCTGAAGTGAGCTGTGTTCTACATGCAGAAGTATTTGTCACTGTGATATAAAATCACTCGTTCTATCAAATCTCTCTCTCTCTCTCTCTCTCTCTCTCGCGCGCACACTGTGTCTCTTTCTCTCTTATTCACACAAGTGATCAATCGGCAGGTGGTGAACCATATACCTCTCCACCCCTGTGTGTGTGTGTGTGTGTGCGTGTGGACCCCTGCCTACACACTCTCTCAAGGGCTCTCAGCCCCCAACACACTCACAAATAGCCTGATTCACACACACTCACACTCAGCATTCATATACAGCACATTTACACCGACAGCCGCCCACGAGAGCACTTCCATCCCTGCATCGCCCGTCTAATGGAGCCGCGCCGGAGGACGGCCCAAGCTAATTATGTTTCACCCTCCATTAATTAATAGAGGCATTATCTTACACAGGCTTTACTGTGTTTGGGTGAACGTTACACCGGCTCGTGTCTAATCGCTGACTTTGTCTATAGCCCTTCGAAATCAGACTTGGCATGCGTTCTTCCTTCAAACTGAACGTTACCAAGTGTCAAGATCATTGAGGTCAAATCAAATTAGAATAAATGAAGTGCTTCTGTTTCACTTGCACCTCCTTCAGCCTGCCAGCAGCGAGCATGTTGTGCCGCAGGACTAAATAAAGCTGTCGCAGTAAGAGAACAGATTCTCTTGTCAGTCCTAGTAACAGCTGAACTGAACACAGATCTTTGGGTTCATCAAATCCAGATCTTCTGTGACTCTTTTCGGCCATTATCCCAAACTGACTCGGGTCCCGTGTCTAACCAGTTCAATTCTTAATGTGAAATTTGTCTCAGAAGTCTCACTGATGTCCATTTAGTGCGACACACCAGCGGCGGCGTTCATTAGCTTTCTGATGCTGGTTAACAGATTAAAATGTGAGTGGGAGATGAAGAAACAATGTGTGTCGCTCCACACTTCAGACTGCAGGGGAGGAGAACTACTTAGACTTGCTTTTAAATAATTACCAGCAACCCTGATATAACGGGAGAGCGACTGGCACCACACAGGCAGAGCTGTAAGACTTGAAGACGGACAATACTAAGAGCAGAAAGTGGGATAGGATCTATTGCTCTTGTGTCTGGAGGCTTCGGAGCACAGACTCCTCTCTGAATGTGTTTCTGTAGATTGTGGGAGCAGCATTTTCCTGTGATTGTGTTTCTGCTGGAGGTTTTGATGGTTGTTATTACTGTTGTGATGGACGCAGGGCTCCTCACACGGCTGAAGGTGTGTGTGTGTGTGTGTGTGTGTGCACGGCCCGTGGGTGTCTGTGTGGGCGACTGTGTAGGCGTCATGTGAACCTGACTCACGGTTCAGTCTGCTGTAGAGGCAAAACAACACAATAAACACAAACTACACAATCACTGAAGCATCGCTCTGATTGGAGCAGCAAAACAAATGTCCTTTTAGAGTGACACAAATATAGTAGTCATGCTAACCACTAAAATAATAATTATTATTAATACAAATAAATAATAAAAGCATGACTGAAATTGACATTATTGTGAAAAGTAGCAGATGTGCTAGCAATATGATGTTACTGCTATTTTACTCAAATTAACATTTAGTATAATTGAATTATACTGATATAAATTAATTAAAAGCTAAATGTTTTTCATCATTTGTATTTTTTGCAGGGTCTGATTGTAGACTGTAGCTGTGAGTGTTTGAGTGAGGAGAGGATTGTGTGGGTGTTCGCTGGCACGAAGCCCATCGCTGCCTCGCTGTAGAGGATGAGAGGTGCGATCTTCTCACTTTATTCATCCCAACAAACTACTTACACACAGAGAAGAGTAGAAACAATATTCATAATTCACCTTGCTGACATGAACCGTGGGTTCGGCCAGTTCACATCCACACAACGACCAGAGACTGAATCTGTTCCTCTGCTCATTGCAGTCTGTGAATCTGGCCTTTCAGGGGCGCACAGCCTGTTTCCACTGCAGTTATAGCTCAGATGTGGCACACTGTGCTGAATGGGAGGTTCGTCATCCGCTGGGACTCGTGTCTTTGTCGCGCCGTGACCTTGAGTGGCAGGAAACTTCAGGTCCTGATCTAAGAGTACTGCAGAAACCATGGCAACCCGAGTAGTGTAAAAGATGAAGAGCGGCTCAGGAGGAGAAATTCTGGTCCCAGTGAGCGCTGATGATGAACCTGCCCAAACCCACAGACAAAAGACTTCCTTCAGAGTTCATGAGCATGAATGCTGGACATGTGTCATGTGTGGTCAGTCGTAGAGGAAATAGTGTAACGGGTCAGAAAAGAGCGCCTTGTCGCCAGGCAACAGAGCAGCGTTAGCATGTCGCTAAGGCTGTCGGCGCGGACACATCCCTGCAAACACGACACAATTGATTCTGCTTCTTTCTGCTGATATAAACGTGTTCATGGAGATTCCTGGTTATGTTTCTAAATGTCACATCTGGTGATGGCCCAAATTCAGCATGAAACTGATCAGATGCTGAGAGTCACCCTTTTTCCTGTCAGCTGTAAGTATAAACGCTCTGGAGCTAGTTTCTGTATGACTTGCGTATTGCTATAAATTCATCACTGATAGCAAAAGAACTCTTCCTGTGCATTTTCACCACAGAGTTACTTAATTCAGTTGAGCAGTGAGCGTCTATGTGTGAGCGCAGGGCGTCATGTGGTGCTGGAGCGTGTGGGCGAGTGCGTGGGCCACCGGTCAGAGCTGTGAGGTTTGTGAGAGGTGATGCTGACCGCAATGAAGGC
Organism: Carassius auratus; assembly: GCF_003368295.1. Taxonomy (NCBI): domain Eukaryota; kingdom Metazoa; phylum Chordata; class Actinopteri; order Cypriniformes; family Cyprinidae; genus Carassius; species Carassius auratus. The sequence continues at coordinate 306,841 of NC_039273.1, forward strand.
CACAGTGTCTGGCCTTGGCACAATTCTTTCAGGTTCTTTTAAGTGAATGCATCTTGAAGTCACAGTGTTGGTGACCTTCCCTTGCACTACAGCAGCTGCTTGTGTGTGTGTTTGTGTCACTGTGACTCATGGGCGAGTGGGCATCTCCTCTATCCTCCACCGGTCTCCTCCACCACACACCACCTCACAGCCGCTGATGGAGGAGGATGACAGCAGCTGGAGCTCTCTCCATCTTTTTTTATTCTGTATCTCTCTCTTTACTTTAACATACTCAAAAGCTTCCATAAGCGTGGAGAGATCAGTGGGTTGAAGAGGGTTGAGAATATCAGCGGTGTCATTTGAATATTCTGGCGAGATCCGAGTGCTGATGAATAGTCATGAGTCGACGCCTCTGCAAACTGTCCCTGCTGCTGTCGGAAAGAGAGACGCCTTCATCGCAGTCACAGAGATACTTTAGGATACACAAAAACTTGATGTTTAATGTCTTGAAAATAGTTCAGAACGATGATTTGTCAGTGTTATAAAAACAGACCCCAGAGTCCGTCCTGATGACTGTTCATGTTCAGTTCGGTATGTCGGTCTCTGGCAGGTCAGTCCTTGTCAAAGCATTGTGCATTTGTTGTTCCTTTACTTTTTTTTAATATTTTTTTTATTTATAATGCACTTTATAAAATACAGATTGTGTCAAATCAGCCTTACAGTGTTAAAAATGTGTAACTGATAATTTAAGAGGGCAATAGAAAACAGTTACAGTCAGTTTATCAGTTAAACTCACTTCATTGATTGTCTGTGTCAAGTCAACATGTTGCCAGAAATTGTGTCCCCATCTAAGCAAACCAAAGGTGACAGTGGCAAGGAACCAAAACTCCATCAGTGACAGAAATGGAGAAAAAAAAAACCTTTTGAGAAACCAGGCTCAGTCAGGGGGCAAGTTCTCTTCTGGTCTGATGGAAACAGCATGGTGTGGTTTAATTCATGTCTGCAGTGCACATCAGATTGGTCTCGTGTCAATAGTCTCTAGGGTTCATCTAGCTGACATGGTCTCCTATGACATTCAGGGCTGTAGATGTCATCTCTAGGTGCTGATCCACCCTCTGATCTGGATACAGACTGGATCTGGTGGCTACAGTGACCTTGGAATGAGACTGAAACAGACTACTATTAGCGTAGATACCATTCTTGTTACTTTGTAGCGAGTACATCAGGTGTTATGGGAAGTCTTTCCGTGTCAGGTAACCTAATTAATGCAGGGAGCCAGTGCAGTGTTGACAGAACAGGGCTACTATGGTCATAATTCCTGGTTCTAGTAAGAACTCTAGCTGCTGAACTTTTGGACTAGCTGGAGTTTGTTTATTAAGCATGCAGAACAACCACCCAATAAATGCAGTTTTACAAATACTAGAAAATGAAGTTCAAAGGAATGATTGCTATCAAACACCACACCTAGGTTCCTTTTTATCAGCTATGCATTCCGTTAGTTTTGCAAATTTGTATGTTTCATCGGGCCACAAAGAAATATAGAAGTGAGTATCATCAGCATAACAGTGAAAGCTAACACCATGTTTCCTGATGATATCTCCCAAGGGTAACATATAAAGCGTGAGGAGTAGCGGCCCTAGTACTGAGCCTTGAGGTACTCCATACTGCACTTGTGATCGATATGATACATCTTCATTCACTGCTACGAACTGATGGCGGTCATATAAGTACGATTTAAACCATGCTAATGCACTTCCACTGATGCCAACAAAGTGTTCAAGTCTATGCAAAAGAATGTTGTGGTCAATTGTGTCAAACGCAGCACTAAGATCCAATAAAACTAATAGAGAGATACACCCACGATCAGATGATAAGAGCAGATCATTTGTAACTCTAAGGAGAGCAGTCTCAGTACTATGATACGGTCTAAATCCTGACTGGAAATCCTCACATATACCATTTTTCTCCAAGAACGAACATAGCTGAGAGGATATAGCCTTTTCTAGTGTCTTTGACAGAAAATGGAGATTTGAGATGGTCTGTAATTAACTAATTCTCCAGGATCAAGTTGTATGTTCATTATTATTATTATTATTATTATATTTTTTATATTTTTTATGAAAAGATTAACAAAAAACTTTTTTGGGAAATCCTAATGACAGTGATGAAGTAATGATATACAGAAGAGGATCTATGACATTATCCCAGAGTATCCAAGGCTTATCCTACAAAACAAAAAGTATAAACTTAAATTCCTATTAGCCTTTATTTGTTGCTGAAAACCACAGTCCATCTTTTGTGTCTATTGAAGTTTACAAGTAATAAACCACTACTAGATTGAGTAACGCAGGGCCAGAGCCTTAAAACCCCCTCAGGACCGAATAAGAACGGCAGCCGTCCTGGAGACGTGAACACTTATACAGTGAACACTCAAAAAATGTTTCCATTCATTCCATAGTTCAATCATTTTAAAAACAAGAATCTCTTTTCCAAATCTCTCTCGCTCTCAATGTGCACTAAGGCTCACACTGCAATAGGAATCGATAAATGCTCAGATATACGCTGACATGCCCCACTAAATTGATTTGTGTTTATTTTTACTGGCAGTAGAACGACCTAAAAAGGGTCAACTGTTGCACATTGGGATTGCTGTGTTTTTTGTTTCGTATGTTAAACAAATGGAGGCTGAGAGCGGTTTGAGCCAGAACTTTTGCCAGGAACGGTGCTGTTGCCACGGCAACAAATGGAGCGCTTAAGCAGAGAGAGCTTGAAGAGTTCTTCACCAACCCATCCATAACCAGGACCTGTGTGTGTGTGTGTGTGTGTGTGTGTGTGTGTGAGTGTGTGTGTGTGTGTGTTTGTGTGTGTGTGTGTTTGTGTGAGTGTGTGAGTGAGTGTGTGTGTGTGTGAGAGAGTGTGTGAGTGTGTGTGTGTGTGTGTGTGTGTGAGTGTGTGTGTGTGTGTGTGTGTGTGAGTGTGTGTGTGTTAGCTGCAGTGTAGCTCCAAGAGTGTTTCTAGTTAAATCTGACCAAACCTCCCTTCAGGGACATTTGTGCACATCTTCAGTTTGTGTTAATGGATATGTGTGTGTGTGTGTGTGTGTGTGTGTGTGTGTGTGTCATTAATTAGCCGTGTGAAATGAGTGTGGGCGGTTGATTGTGTGTTTGGGAGGTCAACCTGGCGCTCAGCATTGAGTTGGTTGTAATGCGCTCTGACACATCTAGATTGTTTGTTTAGATTAATTGACAGAAAAAACATCCTCAGTTGAGCTGATCTGGAAAGAGTAATTTGACTGATTGTTCATTTTATCATTTGTTGTTTGTCATTTAATTTCAGTGATGGCTGAAGCCTTTGAGCGGCTCTTTCTTCACCCTTTCAGAAACTTTTGCCAATATTGAGTTCTGAGGAAGTTCTTGGTCTGTTGTTAGTGAAGATGATGATGAGTCACTGGTGTATCATCATCGAGGTCATTCATGGTCTATTTGAGATTCAACAGCTACATACAAACCGGACAAATGATTGCACAGACACTATTTAAACTGAACTGAGCTGGACGATGACATCACTGAATTCAATGATGAATTCATTTTGCATTACTGACACACTGTTTTCATAATGAATATTGTTCAGTTGCTTTGACACAATCTGTTTTGTTTAAAGCACTATATAAATAAAGGTGACTTGACTTGATAAATAAATGACAAATATGAAATTAAATATACAATGAATGTACATGAATTGAATGTGGAAAGATTCAGAAGTTTTCTTCTGGTGTTATCGTTAAGTCTGCCGTCAATGTTATGTGCTCATGTGTAGCATTTCTTCTCCATTGAAAGACTAACCTTAGATTAAAGAGGAGTGTTTGTGTGATAGAGAGAAGATTCTTTGTATCATTGTTTTATTACTGCGTCAAAACCCTTCTACCACAGATATTCAGTTCCAGTTACTACAGCTTTGAAAGAAACTAATGTGTGTAAGTGTAACTAACATTATCCTGCGGCTGATTCCTTTTGTTAGCTTTCTATCAATCCATGCAGCATCTATTCAATATTTGTTTGGTTCTTATTAAATGTGGATTATTGATTTATAATCCAAAAATCCAAACTGCTAACAGTCTGTAAATGCAAAAATCACTTGTGCACTTGTACATAGTTCCGTGTAGCCAGACCCTCAGACGGATGGCAGAAGGATTGGGAATCTTTACGGCTTTGAATGACCAAGGACCGCCCAAGAGTCCATATGATTGACAGGTAAAGCAACAAATCACGTGTGGTTTCATGCCATGTGGAAATGTCCTCACAATATGAGACCAGTTTGTAAAACTCTTGGATGTATTTTAAACAGTCTATGCTGCGAACTTTACATGTTTCACATTCTTTTGAAAATTCTGTGCTTAGTTGATCGAGCTAAGTGTTGTAAACGCGAACGAAATTACAAAGGTAGACTTGAGGTAAAAGACCATGAGTAAATGGTGTAAAAACATAGAAGATCTATGATTAAATATGTACAAATTTGGATTAAAAACAACACGTGCAAACATGGCCGCGGGAAGTGGGGGTGCTGGGGGTGCTGCAGCACCCCCTAGTGATGAGAGGGTGATTTAAAAAAATGTAGGCCTATTAAAAAAATTTGCACAATTTATAAATTCCTTATTAATATTTTAGAAAATGATTTTGACACACGTACGCTATTACGTATATTTTGGATTTTAATTTCATATTTTGAGGCCTAATCAACACAGGTTCGGAAGTTACGTTGTCAACGTTAGGCAGGCAGGTTTGGTCGCCAAGTAACGAGGTTTCCCGCTCGTTCCATGCAGAATACATCCATCTTTGGCAGCAGCTGACTATTAAATTAACATAGTTTTCGCTGATGCATACCAACACAGACATTCTGAACTCCCTGGACATTCGTCCCCTCATGAGAGACTTATGTCCACGACCCCAGAGCGCACCTCGACATTTGGACACCTGTAACCAGGGCACCCCGCCTGCATGTAGCTCAGGTAAGAGCATGGTGCTGCCGCGCTTGTAACATTTATTTTTTTGGCAACAAGTGTGGGATCCGCTTTGACTAGCCAAGCAATCGTAAGTAGTACACTATATTATTTTTGTAAGGTGGTGGGGATGGAGATTATTATTTCGTTCGTGTCTTCTTTGCGTAATGGTTGTGGAGAACTGTTAAATAACGTTTAAATAGTCGGAGATTATTTCCTTGTGGTTTGTGTAAAAAGGTTGGAGATGGAGACAGAAAGCTTTATACTGTGCGTGTGTTTTTTGCGTAATGGATGTGGAGAACTGTTCAATAAACAAATTGCTTAAATAGTCAGAGATTATTTCCTTGTGGTGTGCGTAAAAAGATTTTGGAGTTAATAAAGTTGCGTGTGACATAAACGTGCAGTGACTCAAGCCAGCTGACCAAGTCGATTGCATTGTTTTAGCGTTATTGTGAAATTTGATTAATATTATATTTTGTTGTAATATTATTTGTTGTATCTAAATAAGTTGCATGTATGTATAGGCTATCTGAAATTGTAATGAAAGTAATTATTTAGTTTTCTTTCGATTATTAAACTATTTCTGATTCTACTTCTGCTTCAGAATAATAGCGCATTGCGCATATCTGAGAACTGATGTCCGTGTGTTTCAGACCCTGGCTGGCTGTGCACTGAAGTGTATATGACAAAGTAGTAAATCTCAATGTTTTTATTTTTAAAATGTATTTTAAATAGGCCTATAGGGTTTTTGTCAAAAAAAAAAAAAAAAAAAAAAAAATTCACAGCACCCCCTATTCAAAATTACTTCCCGCGGCCCTGCGTGCAAAGAATAATTATTATACTAAGATACTCCCTTATCTGCATCACTTTTTATCCTGTTTAATTTTTCATTATGCCTTAATGGCTTTATATTGGCCTTACTCTGCAATATATAGGATGCACATACACAACAGTTTCTTCCTGATGCTTCTACAGGAGTTTAGGGACTTTCAGATGATTGAGAGACTTTCAAAGTTGATTTGACATGAACATGTGTTTGTTAAATGTTTCCAGACGAGGGCAGCAGAGTTTTTCCTGATGGTCTGTTTAAACTACATCAGACTTGATCAAGTCCACATTGTCACGACTAGCTGTGTTAAAAAACAGATTATACACCTCAGTAATTATAATCCAGAAAGACCACATGCAGACTCTGTGTTGACACGTAAACCCTAGAAAAGAGGAACAATAATCTATCCTGTCAGTGTTTGTGATGGAGATGTCACAGGTCCACATTAGTTTTAAGAGATTATGACCAATCCTATTATTATTATGAATTCTTGCAATGAGATTTGCACACTTGTAGAACGTGTTCTTACTTTTATATTTGTTTTCCTTGATATTTTCCTGATATAGTGAGGTGTGAGGCTGGAACTCAGGAGATATTGATCTTTGTTGGAGCCTGATGATTCTGTGACAATTACAGTCATTATAATAATAATAATAATAAAAATAAACAGGCATAATCTTAAAAACGTGGTTCACGTGATTCTCACATGTGCTGGAGCGTCTGTTATAAAGGCTTTCGTGATCCTTTCTGCTTCTGAACACATGTGAGGAGCTGCTCGAGAGTTTTCCTGTAGTTTGTGTTCCTGAAGTCTTTGGACTGGATGAGAGCTGCGACGTTCCTGTCGTCTGTTAAACCTTTAATTTCATGGCACATTTTAGAATGTCAAATAACAGTATCAACTGGATTATTATTTACTTATTGTGTGTGTTCATGAACAGAATAGACTGAGTAAAAATATAAGCTTGGCAGAGAAGAAGATCCCTGAGCTCGATTCAGACCATTGAAAACTGTTTCAGTCAGTAAAACATAAGCTTCCTCTAAATGAGTTCACTCATAATATATATATGTATAATTAATACAAATGAGCGAAAGCAACAGTTTGTGAACATCGTCACAGCTTTATTTAGTTTGGATTCACTTGTGTTGTAGAACATGCTCTGGTTGTCTTCACTGAACGTGTTGCAGGTGATGAACTAAATATATATTTTTGTTTGCTTCTCCTTGTACAACTTATCCTTGTAATAAAAACAAAACAAAATAAGGTTTAGTATATTTAAGACCAGTGTGTGCTGCTCACAGAACAGTGATGAAATATTTAGATTTCCTTATATACAAATTTACTTTGAACAAACCGTGGAAGTACACAATCAATCAAAGAATGGTTGAAAACACACACACACACACACACACACACACACACACACACACACGTCAGTGTTCATGTAGCTCAAAGTATATGACACCAAGTGTAACCCAAATAATGGAACTAAAATCCACTAGCACAAATAATAAAGAGCAAAGTCAAGTGAAAAGTACAAATATCTGAAATTTCAGGTAATAAAAAAAGGAATGAAAACTGTACAAAACATGAATAATTAATTACTAAAACCTAAAAAATGATCAGTATCTGAAATAAACTGAGCAAGTTGATGAGTTGTAAAGAGGTGAAACTGTTGTTGAGAGATGAGACTCGTTTACGGTTCGTAAGAGAAGCAGAAAAATGATTTCACATGCATATCTCGTGCCGATCCCGCCTCATGCTTACGGGTTTAAACATCATCAAGTCGCGAATTAGTTTTTACAAGGTTTGTTTTGTTCAAGAGGGACACAAGCTGATTTGGTACGTAGTCGTCTCTTGTCCGGTCCCATGATGAATCCAGTGGAAAATCATTCCCATACGCTGTGGTCTCGTAAACACTGCACTTTTCAAAACATAGTTAGAAAAAGGTGCAACACAAGATGCAGACTCATGCTTCGATCAGTCCTCCTGGTGTCCGGTTCGGTCCGGGTGTCCTGTAGATCTCTCCTGTAATGCACGTGCCAGTCAATAAACCGCTGAAGAACCAAGGCCTGCCTTCAGCTGTGTTTCATGGAGCTGCAGTGTGTGACGTCGAGACACTGTTAAACATCACTGGAAGTTCAGGAAGATTTTCTGCAGCATTTGTGCAGCTCAGACAAAAAACAAACCAAAGTCAGTCATCGCTAGACAATGTGCGTTTAGGACTAATGCGTGAACGCTGTCCAAGTAAACATGCTGAAAAGGTTTTCTCTTCTCTAAAGTCAGCCCACTGGAATTATGGGTAATGTGTTTATGACATTACTGACTTGATGCAAAGTTCCTCAGAATTCATTGGTGAATCTCAACAAAGGCACTGTGTCTCTGAGAAACACCTGTAAGGCGTCACAGCGCCCCCCTGTGGTCACGTCTTGTAGTGTTTATGGTGGTGAAGTGTGTCTGGTGTCTCTCTAAACAAACAGCAGTTTCTGGAGACCGCAGAGGGTTTGTTGGGCCCTGCTTCTCCTCTGTCAGAACGATCTGCCGGCTGACGTCTGCCACGAGGTGTGCGCATCGAGCCAATGGGACAGAAATCTCCAAAAACAAACGTCTCAAGTGACTTCAGCTTGAGCACGTTGCATTGGGGCCACAGTGCTAGCGGGCTACAGCGCTAACGTAGCGGTTAGCCTTTGTGCCCTGACGTCTCTCTCTGCTCAGCGAGGATCTCCGTCAGACGAGACCAAGTCAAACAGATACAGAGTCCCAGAAGAGCTCTGGTTAAACTCTCGTCCCTACATCGGCGGCTCCTCTTCCATGGGCTCATCCTCCGTCCTGAGCAGAAACACAACAAAGACGGTCATAAGACAGAAACAAAAGGACAGGTGGACGGAAGAAAGCAGAGACAGAGATTGTACCTTTTCTCCAATGCTGCGACAGATAAAGAAGCCATCGCTGACACGGTCTCGTTCTCCTCAGAGTCGCCTCTCTGAGCTTCCAGCAGAGACAAACCTGCGCTGGACACCACCCGCTGGACACAGCTCCAGTACTGACCTGAACACAGAGAACCGGACACACATCAACACCTTCAGCTCCAGCGTCAGATCAGCATGCTTTGATTCCCAGGTCCTGAGAACATGTTCAGCGTGTCTCCACTGCAGGGCAAACACTTCTGGATCATGGGGTCTGTTTATAACACAAGAAATCTTTCCACAGAGAAGAGGTCAGTATATAACACACTAGCCTCTAGCGCCATACAGACTTCCACTGATGAACTGACCCTGGACCATTCAGGGGTCAGGGATTTCATTCCTTTTGAACGACTCACTGTGATATTCCAGGACTTTTTCTATGGAGCGCACAGCGTTTTCATTGGGTCTCTGCTTCAGGACGTCTGCAGAAAGCGGCTCTAGCTGTTCAACACACACACAAACACATGCAATCAAAGTCACAAATCTATCTGTAACTAGTTAACATGTGTAAATGAAAACTTACAACGCAAAGGATGATGGGAAGTCGTTTACCTCTATCCCCAGCAGCGCTGAGACGCAGGCCTCAGAGGCGTCACATATGGCCCTGAGGTCATGACCTCCCTCCAGCGCCAGCACCACTCGACCCCCCGCTAACCCCATCAGCTGTTTAGTCAGGTGACCCAAACCTGTCACAAAACCATGTTAGTGTTTTACTGAAACGATCCAGACAACAAATAGAACCAGACAGAAGTGAGTTGACAGTAAAGAGGTGGAGCTTACATCTGGAGGTGAGTTTGTATCCTCCCAAAGGAGGAGGATGTCCTTCCACCGCGTCAAACCCTGCAGACACCAGCACCAGATCTGGAGCAAACTCGCTCGCGATCGGCATCACCACCGTCCTGGGAGGTCAAGCATTGACACACACCTTCACATTAGCAACTAAACGGGACTGCAGGATATTTATGGGACAAACATTTACTAGTGAATTATTAAAATCAAAAGTTGAGCTTGTTAACATTTAGTTAATCCACTGTGAACGACAACAAATTAACAAATACTGTAATAAATGAACTGTTCATGCTACGTAATGTACTTTAACTAATGGAACCTTATTGTAATTGTTTAAAATATTTTGAAAATAATAAAAATGTTGCGTAATCTATAATAACGGACATGGCCAATTTTATTGATTTGTTTTATTGCAGTCAGACACATGATGTACAGTTCGTCAGAGCCGTGCATTCACTGAGCTTTTATACATCACAGGATCACTTTTAGAAACAGTTATGTTTTAAGGGATTTAGAAACTTTAATTAATGCGGTCACATATAGAAAAACCCTTTCATAATCAATGAATCTTTTTTTTTCAGCATAAGAACTTTTGTCTAATTTTGCTCATTACAGTATGATGTCATCATGTTGATCTCTTGCTGCCAGCCAATCACAGCACTGCTCTTTCTGATGAACAGTAATCTGCTGATATATTAACCCAATCTGAAAACTTGTTTGAAGAACCGAATAAGCCAGAGCTCAGTTATCAGGATTAAAAGATCTGCCATCTATCAAATCATCTCAGATGTATTCAGCGAGGTACGAAGAACACAGTATGTACTGTATAAAGCATTATAGAAATAAAGGTGACTTGACTTGTGTGCATATCCAGTGTAAGAAAGGGTTTTTTATATATATAGGAGAGCATAAGTCTAAGTGGACGTCCATGACATGCGGAGTCCCACAAGGCTCAGTTCTTGCACCGCTCTTGTTTAGCCTGTATATGCTCCCACTGAGTCAAATAATGAGAAATAACCAGATTGCCTATCACAGCTATGCTGATGATACCCAGATTTACCTAGCCTTATCTCCAAATGACTACAGCCCCATTGACTCCCTCTGCCAATGCATTGATGAAATTAATAGTTGGATGTGCCAGAACTTTCTTCAGTTAAACAAGGAAAAAACTGAAGTCATTGCATTTGGAAACAAAGATGAAGTGTTCAAGGTGAATGCATACCTTGACTCTAGGGGTCAAACAACTAAAAATCAAGTCAGGAATCTTGGTGTGATTCTGGAGACAGACCTTAGTTTCAGTAGTCATGTCAAAGCAGTAACTAAATCAGCATACTATCATTTAAAAACATTGCAAGAATTAGATGTTTTGTTTCCAGCCAGGACTTGGAGAAACTTGTTCATGCCTTTATCACCAGCAGGGTGGACTATTGTAATGGGCTCTTCCCAAAAAGAGCATTAGACAGCTGCAGCTCATCCAGAACCAGAAGATCTGAGCATATCACACCAGTCCTCAGGTCCTTACACTGGCTTCCAGTTACATTTAGGATTGATTTTAAAGTACTTTTACTCATGTATATAAGTCACTAAATGACCTAGGACAGAAATATATTGCAGATATGCTCACTGAATATAAACCTAACAGAGCACTCAGATCACTAGGATCGAGTCAGTTAGAAATACCAAGGGTTCACACAAAACAAGGGGAGTCCGCCTTTAGTTACTATGCTGCCCGCAGCTGGAATCAGCTTCCAGAAGAGATCAGATGTGCTAAAACACTAGTCACATTTACATCTAGACTCAAAACTCATCTGTTTAGCTCTGCATTTATTTTAATCATTTTAAAAGTTTTAAAATTGCTTGTTTTATTTTTTTTCTTATTTTTCATGATTATTTTACTTTCTTTGATGTAAAGCACTTTGAATTACCATTGTGTATGAAATGTGCTATTTAACTAAACTTGCCTTGCCTAAGAACTGTACATAGAAATGCAATGTTATTTTTTTTTATAGTGCTTTATACAATACAGACTTGTTTTAAAGCAGCTTTAGTTATAAACAGGAAACCAGTGATGTAAACAAAACTGAGTTCTGCTGTAAGTTAGCTCTTGAGGACAATAAACAGTCAACATTCAGTCGAAATCAGTTCATTGTTGATTCAGTTCGGTTCAATAACTCTGTAAATCCATTATTTACGAAATGAGTTTAATTACTCTATAATAATTATTAATCAGATTCTGTCCTTAAAACCACAAGAGCAAGAAGGAAACAACACAACTCGTGAGTGTGTGCAAGAGTGTGCGAGAGTGTGTGTGTGTGTGTGTGTGTGTGCGAGAGTGAGTGTGTGTGTGTGTGTGTGTGTGTGTGAGTGTGTGCAAGAGTGTGCGAGAGTGTGTGTGAGAGTGTGAGAATGTGTGTGTGTGTGTATGTGAGTGCGTGTGTGTGTGTGTGTGTGGGTGCGCGAGAGTGTGTGTGTGTGTGTGTGTGGGCATGTTTTTGTATCATATCAGGACACAACTCTGTATAATGACATGGGTATGACACAGGTATTACAAGGAGAGAGTGACTTATGAGGACATAACCCATGTCCCCATTTTTCAAAACACTTATAAATCATACAGAATGAGTTTTTTTGAGAAAGTAAAAATGCAGAAAGTTTCCTGTGAGGGTTAGGGTTAGGTGTAGGGTTGGTGAAGGGCCATAGAATATACAGTTTCTACAGAATAAAAACCATTACACCTATGGGATGAACACACTTTACACAAAAACAAACGTGTGTGTGTGTGTGTGTGTGTGTGCTCATGTATTTAAACACTCAATCACCTCCTGACATCTTAATGCATCAGTCACATTCACAAACAGCTGACCGTCGATGAACAGATCTGATGAGGTGAAGAGAACGGATGATAAATGTGTTTGATGAGACTATTTTACCTGAAGGCAGCGAGGTATTCTGCGTCTCCCATCGGTGGATCCAGTCCTCCAGTAAACGCCATGTTGACATTGAAACTGACCCCCGGTCCACTGCCCACCTGTTCAGAGGAAGTGCTGCTCGAGTAAGGAACAAATCTAACCTCCCACAATCCACTTCACTCGTATCATCGTATTACCTCTTCAGGAGCACCGCTGCCCGGGAAGAAATTACCATCGTCGTATCGATGAAGTGAGATGTACAGAACTCTGGGATCGTCGTAGAACGCTTGTTGTGTTCCGTTGCCATGATGAACGTCCTGAATGTGGTGTAACGAAAATAGTCAACAAAGAAAAGACAATACAGAAGTGCCAAATAATTCTTCAAAATAAACTCACCCAATCAACAATCAGAATTTTGCCGACATTGAGTCTCTGCTGTAGGAGTTTAGCTGCTATGGCAACAGAGTTAAAGTAACAGAAGCCCCTGTGATTGGACGAGAGCAGCAGTGTTACAGGAGTGAAGGAAGAAAGCACAGAAGGACAAACACAGAGACGCGTCTCACATGGGTGTGCTCTCCTCTGCGTGGTGTCCCGGCGGCCGGACCACTGCGAAACCATTCTGCATTGAGAAGAGACACACCACTCTACATCAATCAAACAATACTGACAGACATAAAGAGAGGAAGATGATGGCAGACAGTGACCTTCAGCTCTCCTGATGCCACTTTGAAGACGAGTTCGACCACAGAACCGACAGCCAGACGCGCTGCGCTCGACGAGTGAACTTCATTCCAGACCGTGTCACTGTCCACCTTCACAGAAAAGGAAGAAACCAGAAACCTTCATTACAATGATGCTCAAACGAGAAAGAGATTGTTGAGACATGCTCCAATTCATTCTACTCACCCCAATGCCGCCACACGGCAGCCTGACGAACATAGAGATGACAGAACCTGAGCCAGACAGAGAGAAGAACACTTATCAGAGATGCTTCGACACTACAGAGTCGGTGTCTGTCTGTGTAATGCAGGGCCTTCCAGCTAAATTTAGCTCCAACCCCAATGAAACACACCTAAACCAGCTAATCAAGGTCTAACTGGTATACTAGAAACTTCCAGGCCAGTGTTTTGGAGCTGGTTGGAGCTAAACTCTGCTGGCCTCCAGGATGGAGCTTGGACAGCCGTGGAGTAAATGATGACAGGATCTTGATGGAAATGACTTACTGTCCAGTTTCTGCCGTAGTGGGTTGGTTCCATACAACATGACATGAGCTTCAGAATGAACCGTCTGCAGTTCCTCTAATGTGGCTTTTCTCCCACGGATACACTGAAAATACAAGACAGAGAGATTGACTAGAGCACGACAGCGCCCCCTGCTGACATCAGGAGAGATGAACTGCAGCTCAGTGCTTGAAGAAAATAAAACAACAACAGAGTCCAGAACCAGCACTCAGCAGAGGAACACAGCTCTGAGATTAGGAAGTGCAACACGATGCACCATTAGAATCAAACTTTAAGGATGAAAATCTTAAACTCACTAGGTGACCCAGAGAAAAAAAAAGAGTTTTTGAACAACTATCTATGTACAAATTGACCAACAGAAGATTTTTCCTGAACTTTGTGGACAAATCCTCACATTAAAATAGCAAAACAAATTCACAATCAATCTGTAAAAATCTGGATGTTTTTGTTTCAGTGACACACAGAGATTGATTCAGCTCATGCATCAAGCTGTTCATCAGAAAAGGAAAAATAACTCCAATATTACAGAAAAGGAAAATGACGGCCATTGAGAAATATCCTTGGCCAGTAAATTTCACCATTGGCAGGTGTGACCAAAGATTACTCCTGGACCCTTCCAGTCCGAACAGCAGTGTTAGCGTTACAGCAGTGTCAGTCTTACAGCAGTGTTACAGCAGTGTTAGTGTTACAGCAGTGTTAGTCTTACAGCAGTGTTAGCGTTACAGCAGTATTAGCGTTACAGCAGTGTTAGTGTTACAGCAGTGTTAGTGTTACAGCAGTGTTAGTGTTACAGCAGTGTTAGTCTTACAGCAGTGTTAGTGTTACAGCAGTGTTAGTCTTACAGCAGTGTTACAGCAGTGTTAGTGTTACAGCAGTGTTAGTGTTACAGCAGTGTTACAGCAGTGTTAGTCTTACAGCAGTGTTAGTGTAACAGCAGTGTTAGTGTTACAGCAGTGTTAGTCTTACAGCAGTGTTAGCGTTACAGCAGTATTAGCGTTACAGCAGTGTTAGTGTTACAGCAGTGTTAGTGTTACAGCAGTGTTAGTCTTACAGCAGTGTTACAGCAGTGTTAGTGTTACAGCAGTGTTAGTGTTACAGCAGTGTTAGTGTAACAGCAGTGTTAGTGTTACAGCAGTGTTAGTCTTACAGCAGTGTTAGTGTTACAGCAGTGTTAGTGTTACAGCAGTGTTAGTCTTACAGCAGTGTTACAGCAGTGTTAGTGTTACAGCAGTGTTAGTGTTACAGCAGTGTTAGTGTAACAGCAGTGTTAGTGTTACAGCAGTGTTAGTCTTACAGCAGTGTTACAGCAGTGTTAGTGTTACAGCAGTGTTAGTGTTACAGCAGTGTTAGTGTTACAGCAGTGTTAGTGTTACAGCAGTGTTAGTCTTACAGCAGTGTTACAGCAGTGTTAGTGTTACAGCAGTGTTAGTCTTACAGCAGTGTTACAGCAGTGTTAGTCTTACAGCAGTGTTAGTGTAACAGCAGTGTTAGTGTTACAGCAGTGTTAGTCTTACAGCAGTGTTAGCGTTACAGCAGTATTAGCGTTACAGCAGTGTTAGTGTTACAGCAGTGTTAGTGTTACAGCAGTGTTAGTCTTACAGCAGTGTTACAGCAGTGTTAGTGTTACAGCAGTGTTAGTGTTACAGCAGTGTTAGTGTAACAGCAGTGTTAGTGTTACATCAGTGTTAGTGTTACAGCAGTGTTACAGCAGTGTTAGTGTTACAGCAGTGTTAGTCTTACAGCAGTGTTAGTGTAACATCAGTGTTAGTGTTACATCAGTGTTACATCAGTGTTACAGCAGTGTTAGTGTTACAGCAGTGTTAGTGTTACAGCAGTGTTAGTGTTACAGCAGTGTTAGTCTTACAGCAGTGTTACAGCAGTGTTAGTCTTACAGCAGTGTTAGTGTTACAGCAGTGTTACAGCAGTGTTAGTGTTACAGCAGTGTTAGTCTTACAGCAGTGTTAGTGTTACAGCAGTGTTACAGCAGTGTTAGTGTTACAGCAGTGTTAGTCTTACAGCAGTGTTACAGCAGTGTTAGTGTTACAGCAGTGTTAGTGTTACAGCAGTGTTAGTCTTACAGCAGTGTTACAGCAGTGTTAGTGTTACAGCAGTGTTAGTGTTACAGCAGTGTTAGTCTTACAGCAGTGTTAGTCTTACAGCAGTGTTACAGCAGTGTTAGTGTTACAGCAGTGTTAGTCTTACAGCAGTGTTAGTGTTACAGCAGTGTTAGTCTTACAGCAGTGTTACAGCAGTGTTAGTCTTACAGCAGTGTTAGTGTTACAGCAGTGTTAGTCTTACAGCAGTGTTACAGCAGTGTTAGTCTTACAGCAGTGTTACAGCAGTGTTAGTGTTACAGCAGTGTTAGTGTTACAGCAGTGTTACAGCAGTGTTAGTGTTACAGCAGTGTTAGTCTTACAGCAGTGTTAGTGTAACAGCAGTGTTAGTGTTACATCAGTGTTACAGCAGTGTTAGTCTTACAGCAGTGTTACAGCAGTGTTAGTGTAACAGCAGTGTTAGTGTAACAGCAGTGTTAGTGTTACATCAGTGTTACAGCAGTGTTAGTCTTACAGCAGTGTTACAGCAGTGTTAGTGTAACAGCAGTGTTAGTGTTACAGCAGTGTTAGTGTAACAGCAGTGTTAGTGTTACAGCAGTGTTAGTGTTACAGCAGTGTTAGTGTAACAGCAGTGTTAGTGTTACAGCAGTGTTAGTGTAACAGCAGTGTTAGTGTTACAGCAGTGTTAGTCTTACAGCAGTGTAACAGCAGTGTTAGTGTAACAGCAGTGTTAGTGTTGATGAGACGTGTCCCACCTCACACCGGCTGCGCAGACCCGTCTCCTGCAGCCGAGACCAGATGCTCTGGATGCGTCCGGCGTGTTCGGGGTGTGTGTTGGTGTTTCCACACATACACTGGTGCTTCTGCATGAGAGAGTCATACACCAGACCTAGAGAAAAATACACAATGCACATGCAGAAACATGAACTGGAGCGTTCCTCCTTATGAATTCTGTTTCACTGCCTTTAACTGTCATTTTGCATTATTGACACACTGTTTTCCTAATTAATGTTGTTCAGTTGCTTTGATGCAATGTATTACCTGTGGTAAAATGAGGTTTGGAAGGCTGTTCCTGTGGACTGATGAAGGAGGCGGATGCAGGAGATGACTGGGCTCTGGACAGAGGACGGTGTCCTGGGAAACTGACCGATGCACCGGCCGCCTCCATCGACGCCTGGTAGTTTCTGAGCTGATGAATCCTCTGCTGCTCCAGAAGAAGGGCCTGCTGCTCTCACACACACACACACACACACACACACACACACACACACACACACACACACACACACACACACACATACACACTCTCTTGCATTTGTGGTTTTTAATGTTTATTTGTTTTTGCTTTACAGGGACACAGAAACCTCTTCGCAATGTTTCATGATCGGGTCCTTAATGTAAAGACAATTTAATGGGTACTCTTTTTTTGTTTTTATTATTTTAGAATGTTTAACATAAGTGTTAAATCTTCAGATGTTGTTGTTGTTAGCAGTATCAGGTTCTTAGTAACCTCTGATCAGCTTCCAACACCGAAGGGAGACACAGCGGAGAGATTTCAGCACGGAGGATGAAAACCAGACTCAACGACTGAGTAAAGACGTTTCTTTATCTGAAGGCATTCTCTTGTGATTAAATGTTGTTTTGGTTAATTAAGTGTTAGCACTGTTACAGTTGTTAGTCTGCACCAGCTTTCTTATACTATAAATGGTGTTTGTAGGAATTGCAGTATGAATGGGTGATAATTAATAAAACAATGATTTCGATGATAAACTATTGAGTAATTTTAAATACAGTTTGTAATCAGTGGGTTTTAAAGTTACCATCACGACAAGCTTGAATCAGAAGAGAATGCCTTCAGATAAAAAAATCTCTCCGCTGTGTCTCCCTTTGGTGCCAGAATCTGCTTTAATGCCTGCTTTAATAAAAAGTTACTGAGAACCTGATACTGCTAACAACAACATCTGGACATTAAACACTTATGTTAAACATTACAGATTGATCTGAATAAACAGGGTTAGTGCCAGTTTGCTGTATAAGACAGCAGGCTATGTATTTTGTGTGAACAAACTGAATGCAGTCCGCTCATGTGTGACTATTCGCTCATCTATTTGCAAATGCAGATTCAATGATCCATAAATACTCATCATCATTCCTAAATGTGTGAAGGAAATTAATTTATGAATTTTGTTTTGTAATGTATTATTTTTTAGGCTGATCTGGCTCTGTAACAACACGCACAAGAGGGCGATACAAACAGCAAACACAGCATCTCTCACCTGTTTGAAGAGCAGCTCTTGTTCATCCTGTCCCTGCTCCTCTGTGAGATCAGCGACTTCCTGTTTGATGTGGAGGCTCATGGGAAGGGTTTCCGTTTGCTGCTCTCGGAGCTCTTCCTCCGTCTCTTCTGGGTGACTCTGGTGCTGCCGCTCACAGGGTTTACTCAACATCTAACACACAGACAGAAAACACATCATTGTTAAAATAACTGGTAAGATATAGCATACATTTTTTTGGCCATATTGCCCAGCCCAGAACTTTTTATAATTCCCTGGGAATCAAACCCATGACCTTAGCGTTGTTATCACCATGCTCTAATATTAACCTTTTTCCACTATGCTTACTTGAACATTACTGAGATGTTTGGCTCATTTAGACGGAGAAAACAGCTGCTCTTCATTCAGGACTGGAGCAACTCGTGAATGGACTCGCTTTGGTTCAAGCTAGAGCCACTGGGACTCAATACATTAACAACATTTAATTTGATGCTTTTATTCACAGTGAGCTGCAGTGCACTCAAGGTGCCAAAGCCAAGCTGAAGCACCATCATCACAGTTACTGTCTGTAGCGAGGTGGCCAGGAGCCAGAGAACATTATTGACGTCAGAGCCTCCTTTGTTGCCTAATCTTTATCTTTTCTTCCAACCAAGCGTTTCTTTTTTCCTTCCTTCTGAATGTGAGGAACTCCAGAGTGAGCAGCTTCCAGCCGGAGTCCATCTGATGTTCAGTGGTGTGTTTAAATACACAGACATTTAGAGAAGACAATCACACTCCAGTACCTGTACTCCACACACAAGAAGAGTTAAGCCTCAACCCTGATTATATGCCCCAGATCCAGCTGATCCAGTTCTTTAGGCCTATTTGAGAACTACATGTGTGTGTTGAAGCAGGAAATAAACTGCAGGGCGACTGTTGTAGAGCATCCCTGAACAAGCCTGTTTTGCTGATATGAATATACCTTGACCTCAGATTGACCTCATCTGGCCATGTCTCATGTTCGAAGGGACTCTAAACTCAGCCCAGATCCTCAGCGGTCAACATACCATCATGTGCTGGTGAGATATCTGCTTCCTTGGAGCATTCACCATTAACCACATGAACAGAAGCGCAGCAAACAGAAGCGCAGGGATGATATTAATCACATCCACCTGAGATATATCTCTGCTACAGCTAATTATTACAACCGTTCCATCTGTCACGGCAGGGATAGGGTGAAGAGCTCAATGTCTGACCTTGTTGATGTGGAGCTGCTGGAAGTGCTGCTTGTGTTTCTCCAGGAACTGCTGGTGCTGTTGTTGAACCACAAGCTGCTGAAGAGCCTGTCCACTCTGGGGTAGAGGAGCCGACTGTGTGCGGCCCAGCGTCCGGTGCTGACCCAGCTTCTGCAGTGACCCCACTCCCATCCCTGCAACACATACACTCCTCATGAACACACTCCTCATGAACACTCCTGCAACACACACACTCCTCATGAACACACTCCTCATGAACACTCCTGCAACACACACACTCCTCATAGCACACTCCTGCAACACACACCTCATGAACACACTCCTCATGAACACTCCTGCAACACACACACTCCTCATGAACACTCCTGCAACACACACACTCCTCATGAACACACTCCTCATGAACACTCCTGCAACACACACACTCCTCATGAACACACTCCTCATGAACACTCCTGCAACACACACACTCCTCATCAACACTCCTGCAACACACACACTCCTCATGAACACTCCTGCAACACACACACTCCTCATGAACACACTCCTCATGAACTCACTCCTCATGAACACTCCTGCAGCACACACACTCTTCATGAACACTCCTGCAACACACACACTCCTCATGAACAAAATCCTCATGAACACACTCCTAATGAACACTCCTGCAACACACACACTCCTCATGCACACAATCCCCATCAACACTCCTGTAACACACACACTCCTCATGAACACTCCTGCAGCACACACACTCCTCATGAACACACTCCTCTTGAACACTCCTGCAACACACACACTCCTCATGAACACTCCTGCAACACACACTCCTCATGAACACACTGCTCATGAACACTCCTGCAACACACACACACTCCCCATCAACACTCCTGCAACACACACACTCCTCATGAACACTCCTGCAACACACACACTCCTCATGAACACTCCTGCAGCACACACACTCCTCATGAACACTCCTGCAACACACACACTCATGAACACTCCTGCAACACACACACTCCTCATGAACAAAATCCTCATGAACACACTCCTAATGAACACTCCTGCAACACACACACTCCTCATGAACACAATCCCCATCAACACTCCTGTAACACACACACTCCTCATGAACACTCCTGCAACACACACACTCCTCATGAACACACTCCTCATGAACACACTCCTCATGAACACACTCCTCATGAACACACTCCTCATGAACACTCCTGCAGCACACACACTCCTTATGAACACTCCTCATGAACATACTCCTCATGAACACACTCCTCATGAACATACTCCTCATGAACACACTCCTCATGAACACTCCTACAACACACACACTCCTCATGAACACTCCTGCAACACACACACTCCTCATGAACACACTCCTCATGAACACAATCCTCATGAACACTCCTGCAACACACACACTCCTCATAGCACACTCCTGCAACACACACCTCATGAACACACTCCTCATGAACACTCCTGCAACACACAGTCCTCATGAACACACTCCTCATGAATACTCCTGCAACACACACACTCCTCATGAACACACTCCTCATGAACACTCCTGCAACACACACACTCCTCATGAACACACTCCTCATGAACACACTCCTCATGAACACTCCTGCAACACACACACTCCGCATGAACACACTCCTCATGAACACTCCAGCAACACACACACTCCTCATGAACACACTCCTCATGAACACACTCCACATGAACACTCCTGCAACACACACATCTCATGAACTCACTCCTCATGAACACTCCTGCAACACACACACTCCTCATGAACACACTCCTCATGAACACTCCTGCAACACACACACTCCTCATGAACACTCCTGCAACGAACACACTCCTCATGAACTCACTCCTCATGGACACTCCTGCAACACACACACTCCTCATGAACACACTCCACATGAACACTCCTGCAACACACACCTCATGAACTCACTCCTCATGAACACTCCTGCAACACACACACTCCTCATGAACACACTCCTCATGAACACTCCTGCAGCACACACACTCCTCATGAACACTCCTGCAACACACACACACTCCTCATGAACACTCCTGCAGCACACACACTCCTCATGAACACTCCTGCAATGAACACACTCCTCATGAACTCACTCCTCATGGACATTCCTGCAACACACACTCCTCATGAACACACTCCTCATGAACTCACTCCTCATGAACACTCCTGCAACACACACACT
The DNA here is from genome assembly GCF_003368295.1 of Carassius auratus. NCBI lineage: Eukaryota > Metazoa > Chordata > Actinopteri > Cypriniformes > Cyprinidae > Carassius > Carassius auratus. Next base: position 328,365 of record NC_039273.1, read on the forward strand.
CCTAATGAACACACTCCTCATGAACACTCCTGCAACACACACACTCCTCATGAACACACTCCTCATGAACACTCCTGCAACACACACACTCCTCATGAACACACTCCTCATGAACACACTCCACATGAACACTCCTGCAACACACACATCTCATGAACTCACTCCTCATGAACACTCCTGCAACACACACACTCCTCATGAACACACTCCTCATGAACACTCCAACACTGATCGAACTAACCGAGGGACCCCTGACTCACCGCACCTCTGCGCTGTTATGGACAGAGGATTGTTCACACATTTCAAGGTTTTTGTAATGCTTTGACACCGGCCATGGGAAACGCTCCGCAATCTGATCAGTAGCTATTAGCCAAATAACAAATATTTGTAATGGCCTGCTCACGGTTACTAAACCAGGACAGAATCTCAAAGAACCCCAAGCTCTACTCACCTGTGGCCAAAGGACTCGGTGGGGCTGATTGCTCCAGAAGGACCATGTGCTGCAGTAATGCATTGTGGGAGTTTGCAGTGTCCGAATTGCCAAGAAATGATGGCAGGTGAGAGGTGACCAGGAACGGAGAGCTTATGGGTAAACCGGTCACAGACAAACATTCACTGTCCGGCTGGGTAGATGTCACCTGATTGAAGAAACAACAACAAAAAACTGAGCCTTTTCCAAAGCATCACATGACAAAGCAGCAGTAAGATGAGTGCTGACTTAACACAATCAAACAGTCCAGAGCCTCTAACTGTGTCAAATACAGTTCGATTAAGATCAGTTCGGTATTAACTGTGAATGGTACAGTGTCACAGTCTAATTACTAGGTTTATTTTTCAGTATAAATATCTCAACATCCTTTAAAAACAAATTTAATTAAAAAACAAAACTAACTAAAACAGACAATTTCAGAAAATCTGTCTTGAATTAAGAGCATTTATTTAACCCCTTGTCAAAACTGTTGTAAGAGCACAAGCTCGGTGAGATCTGAACACTCACGTTGTTGGTGCCGGTGGCCGGCAGACCCAGGGTGATGTTGGGTAATGAAGGAGACGTGTAGAGAGACAGCTGACTGACCCCCCCGTCCTGACCCGCCGGCCTGTGAGACGACTGGACCACATTCACATTCAATTCATGTTTATTTGTAAAGCGATTTTTACGATACAAATCATTGCAAAGCAACTTATTTAGTAGTCGCTTATCAGTGGTGACTGTCAGTTTATGTGTAAATGAATACAAGACGTAGACAACTAGAAGACTGTAACACTATTAATATATGATGCAATCACACTTGTGGCAATATTTGGTAGTTCTGTACAGTAGTTCTCTTTTAGCAGATGCTTTTATAAAAGTGACTTAAAATAGACGAATATAAGCAGTTTACCACAGAGCTAACAGTATTCATAGTGAAGGATGCTAGGTTTATAAGAGAGCTAGACTAGGAAACAAGCTAGAGATGAAATGTAGAGAAAGAGGAATTGTGTGTGTGTGTGTGTAGACGTGTGTGTTAGAGGTCTGCAAGGCTTTTAACTGAAGTCTGAACCCGGGCCATACCCGAGTATTACTTTCAATACAAACCCTAAACCTGAGAGAAGTTCAGGAAACATCAGGCTCGAGTCGGTTAGCAGACCTCTAGTATCACTCCCACACACACACACACACACACACACACTCCCACACACGCACACACACTCTCTCTCTCTCTCTCTCTCACACACACACACACTCACTCACACACACACACACACTCACTCTCACTCTCTCTCACACACACACGTTTGTTTTTGTGTAAAGTGTGTTCATCCCATAGGTGTAATGGTTTTTATTCTGTAGAAACTGTATATTCTATGTCCCTTCACCAACCCTACACCTAACCCTAACCCTCACAGGAAACTTTGTGCATTTTTACTTTCTCAAAAAAACTCATTCTGTATGATTTATAAGTGTTTTGAAAAATGGGGACATGGGTTATGTCCTCATAAGTCACCCTCTCCTTGTAATACCTGTGTCATACCCATGTCATTATACACACATACACACACACACACACACACACACACACACACACACACACCAAAACCAAACTACCTCAGTCACACTGGTGTTGTTCTCGCACAGGTTTCCGTGTGAGCTGTTGTTTGGGGAACTGGATCCTGAACCAGGAGCGCTGCTACACGCCGAATCTACGGACGTCAGAAGAAAAGACAGAGTTTGTCTGTGTGAAAACAGTGACGTGTCCATGCCAGCAAACACGAGTGCGTCTGCTGCATCACCTGCCATGTCCAGAGAGCGTTTCTTGAGCGTGCTGATGGGACTGTCTTTGCGGCGCAGTAACGGGCTGCTCCTCCGCTCCGACACCTTCTGCTTCAGACGCGAACGCAGCTTCAGGTTTGGTTCAGACGCTGCAATGACAGACACAACGACAGCAAGCTTTCACGTGCTGTATCACTTTATGTAGAAACTGTGTATAGAGTGCATACTTCATTTAAGAATGAGGTTTGTCCAGCTGCTCCATGAGTGGAGATGCTAGTAATACTAGAGTTACTAGCGGGAGATTCTGTAGGACTCACCACAGAACAAACACAAGTCCATTACTGGAAACCAGCTTCACAAGAGCAAAGCAACGATAGCTCTCCATTCTGCAGTAGATTTACCTCCGTTTTGCATCTCAAGTCAGAATCTCAGCATTACAATAAAAGGTAGATTCATTTGGCTGTTTTCCCGCTCTCTATTCATTCAGTTATTACTGGAAATGATGCTTGTGGCTCTGTGAAATATAGGAGGCTCGTAACAAATGGCTTTCCATTAACATAAGCAAATTCCACAAAATCATCACTAGACGGGAAAAACGCAGAAAATGAATTGGGTTATAGGAGATCCCTGGGATGAGACATCGATCACTTTCACCTACAGGACGGTTTCATCTCATGTTGATCCAGTCACACACACACACACACACACACACACACACACACACACACATGTTTGTTTTTGTGTAAAGTGTGTTCATCCCATAGGTGTAATGGTTTTTATACTGTACAAACTGTATATTCTATGTCCCTTCACCAACCCTACACCTAACCCTAACCCTCACAGGAAACTTTGTGCATTTTTACTTTCTCAAAAAAACTCATTCTGTATGATTTATAAGTGTTTTGAAAAATGGGGACATGGGTTATGTCCTCATAAGTCACCCTCTCCTTGTAATACCTGTGTCATACCCATGACATTATCAGTGTTTGGAATAACGGCGTTTAAAAGAACGGCGTTAGGTAACGACGTTATTTTTTTCAGTAACGTGGTAGTCTAACGAATTACTTTTCCCGTCGTTACAATGCCGTTAACGTTACTGAACGTTAAATGCGGTGCGTTACTATGCATTGATTTAATAAACTATGCAATCCTAACGCAACGCACCCCAGGCTCACACAGCGAGTGAGCAGGTGGGTTGATGACGAGGTAAGCGGTTGTGATTGGCTAAGGCAGAGTCATGTGTTTCATGGTAGCCAATCAGAGCCAGTGTTTTTACACACATGCCGGCACACGCGTCAGCACTAGCGGCGCCAAACACACACACACACGCAACAGCTACACAGAGATTCGCAGCAGAGATGGCGAGTCAGGAGCAATCCGATGAAAAGTTGGCATTTTCAAGGTGAAGATATAAGCACTACTTCAAATTCATTGTGGTCAAAGGCAAGAACGTGCATGTAATGTGTACATGTAATGTGTGACACGCACCTACAAAGCTAGTGGCCAAAAACACTTTTCTTACAAAGATAATACTTGAAGTGCAGGATAAAACTCTTGCTGTCTGTTGACGTGCAATAAATATAGAACGTTATGTACCTGTCTGTTCTACTCATTTCAACTGACTTGTGAAAACTGCAAAAAAAAAAAGAAGTACAAATTCTCTGACATGTAGCAACTTTTTTTTTTCTTTTCTTTCTTTTTTTTACAGTAACGTAAAAAGTTACTTTCCCTGGTAACGAGTTACTTTTATTATAGAGTAATTCAGTTACTAACTCAGTTACTTTTTGGAACAAGTGGTGAGTAACTATAACTAATTACTTTTTTAAAGTAACGTTCCCAACACTGGTCATTATACAAAGTTGTCACAAAGTCCTGATATGTCACAAAAACATGCCCACTCACACACACACAGTCACACACAGTAACACACACACACACACACACACACTTTTTGCTAAACTCATGGCGGCATGCTGGGACGCACTAATGCAGTCCAGAGTAAACTGTGGCTTGTGTCCAGCGGCGGGCCCGAGTCAACAGCATCACACCGGCTTTACCACTGAGTTAATAATTATACGGTGCAAGCAGTGCTGGATTCTTCTGAAGAGCCACTATTTCTGTCAATTTGCAGAAGGACTGATGATAACATGTGAAGTCAAGCACCTGTTTTGCGCAGTGGAAAGTCATCTTTGGAGTCGTAGACGCCCATGATAGGATGGTTATAGGAACTAACGCTGGTCTGAGGAGGGGAACTCTGATCCAAAGAACTGTGCTGAGTTTTCCTGCACAGAAAAAGACAGACTGAGAAAATATAAAAGCAGTAATCAAAACACGAGTGATGGGAAAAACATGATGAACTGATACGGGTCAGAGTCTCTGCAGCTTTAATATCAGAATGAAGATCAGCAGCATGAATCATTATAATTGTGCACTACACTGAGGCGGCTTAGGGTTACACAACCCATCCTGACACATGGGCTGCAGGTTCGAATCTCATTTTGCCTCCATTTACCCCATCAGTTCTCAGCTGCCTGACACACTGAAGCCAAAAAGGCCATGAGAGAAAAGATTTCAAGCTGAAAAGTGTTGTTATACTTAGACACCACAAGTGTTGCTGGATCCCCGTCTGTGGTTAGAGCAGAAACACAGGTCTGGTTAACTCTTTGTCACTCTGACAGACACTAACTGAACAGAGATGACATCACTGAATTCAACGATGAACTGCCTTTAACTATTACTTTGCATTATTGAGACACTGTTTTCCTAATGAATGTTGTTCAGATGTTTGACGCAATGTATTTTGTTTAAAGCGCTATATAAATAAAGGTGACTTGACTTGACTCTGAATGATGTTGTCATCGGTTTGAGCTTAAATAACTAACACTAAATGTCCTTATATCAGAAGTGTCCCTGAGTGTGTTGTGTCTTACCCGCTCCAGTAGCGTGGGCTGTTGGAGATGCAGTGGTTGAGACTGCGCTGAGCGAGCGCTTTCTTTTTATTCAGAACAAACTCCTGCAGACGCATCTTGACCTCAGTACTGGCCACTGCACCTGTTCACAGCAGACACAGGATTTACCAAAGAGAGACATTCAGCTGAAGTTCCTGATCACAGCTTTGTTAACATTTCTGGCATCAAAAGTATTCTTTTACTTAGAAGTAACACTGTGAAAAACTCATAGTGAACTCACTCTCCTGGCCACGTTCTTTGTTCTTGAGGAGCTGTAGCTTCTGCTCTCGCTGCTGTTTCTCCATCTCTTGCTCCAGACGGTGCTGCTCCATCTTCCTCTGTTGCTCCAGCAGCTCCTGCTGATGCCTGAGGGCCAGAAGCTCCTGCTGATGCTGGGGAGAGAAACACACACACAAGATAACAGCTGGATAACAGCTGGTTGGAGAACCTGTTGGTGTCACTGTCGGACAGTGTTTTCTCTACTTCCTGTTGGCCTTCTGTAGCTAATCGTAGCTCCGTGTAGCTGTTCTCTATAATCTTTCTTACTATCACTGTCTGTTTGTTTGTTTTTTTAAGTTGTAAAATATAACTTAATTCACACCATATTTCTGATATTATCGATCAATCTTATCAGATTAACTTTGATCGTTCACTCTTCCGTGAGTGCAGTACACCTGCAAAGTGTTAGCACTCATTAGCTTGTCATTAGCGTTTTCTTTTCTCCTCTCCTCTCCTCTCCTCTCTCACGCTGCAGTTTTTCACAAGTTCATCAAACAACCGCAGTAAGAATATTTCATCAAGCACGGTGAGTAATGGCTTCTCCTGCTATCGTTATTTGCACCTCTTGCCACATGTACAGTTTATCTATCTCTGTCGCTGATGAGGGATTCACATGTGATAAATGCAGGGAAACAGTTAGGCTGACAGAGAAGATTTCAGAATTAGAAACATGCATCCAAACTTTAATTGAGGACAGTAAGAATGTTAGGGCTCTAGATACGGCTTTGGATGCGTCTAGCTCAGGGATTCCTGTACATTGTCCGGTTCCAGCAGAGCCCCTGCAGTAGGGCAACTGGGTGACGGTGAGGCAGCGTAGTCGTGGGTCAAAACACCACTCTTCTGTTCCGATCAAAACATTAAACATTAAACATTAAACATCCCCATCCCTAAGAAACCCAAAATTACAGGACTAAATGACTACAGGCCTGTGGCTCTAACGTCTGTAGTCATGAAGTCATTTGAGAAACTGGTGCTGGCCCACCTGAAGGACATCACTGGGCCCTTGCTGGATCCTCTTCAGTTTGCCTACAGAGCAAACAGGTCTGTGGACGATGCAGTAAACATTGGACTCCATTATGTTCTGCAACACCTAGACAGACCGGGGACTTATGTGAGGATCCTGTTTGTGGACTTCAGCTCGGCCTTCAACACGATCATCCCAAACCTCCTCCTGCCCAAACTAAATCAGCTCTCCGTGCCCACCTCCATCTGTCAGTGGATCAACAGCTTCCTGACAGACAGGCAGCAGATAGTGAGGCTGGGAAAATACACATCAAGCACCCGTATAACCAACACTGGCATCCCCCAGGGCTGCGTCCTCTCCCCACTGCTCTTCTCCCTGTACACCAACGATTGCACGTCTAAGGACCCCTCTGTCAAGCTCCTGAAGTTTGCAGATGACACCACACTCATCGGCCTCATTCAGGACGGTGACGAGTCTGCTTACAGACAGGAGGTAAAAGAGCTGGCTGTCTGGTGCACTCTCAACAACCTGGAGCTTAACACGCTCAAAACAGTGGAGATGATCGTGGACTTCAGGAGAAACCCCCCTGCCCTCCCCCCACTCACCATCATGAACAGCACTGTGACTGCAGTGGAGTCATTCAGGTTCCTGGGAACCACCATCTCTCAGGACCTGAAGTGGGACATTCACATTGACTCCATTGTGAAAAAGGCCCAGCAGAGGTTGTACTTTCTCCGCCAGCTGAGGAAGTTTAACTTGCCACAGGAGCTGCTGAAACAGTTCTACTCCACCATCATTGAATCCATCCTCTGCACTTCAGTAACTGTCTGGTTCAGCTCAGCTTCTAAATCTGACCTCAGAAGACTACAGAGGGTAGTCCGGACTGCTGAACGAATCATCGGTACAACCCTCCCTTCTATTCAAGAACTGTACTTATCCAGAGTGAGAAAAAGGGCTGTCAAAATCACTCTGGACCCCTCACATCCAGCACACTCCCTCTTTGAACTGTGTCCATCTGGTCGACGCTACAGAGCACTGAGCACTAGAACGACCAGACACAGGACCAGTTTCTTCCCTCAGGCAATCCATCTTATGAACAGCTGATAATAACGGCGAACACACTACACTTTATATTTATATACACACACACTTTATTTATCTAACACACATACTTAGTATACACTTAAATTTTGCACACAATATATATGTACATACATAACTTCATTTTGTAATATACCTGCCTACAATTGTCATTTGTATATTGTCATTCACTATCTACTTATTTGTATTTTTTATTCTTTTATTATGTGTTTTATGTTCTGTCGCTGTCATTCTGTTGTACTGCGGAGCTTCTGTCACGAAAACAAATTCCTCGTATGTGTAAACATACCTGGCAATAAAGGCAATAAAGCTCATAAAAGCTCATTCTGAAATCAAAACATTAAACAGGTTCTCCCCACTCAGTGATGCACCCACTGAGAAACCTGATGAAAGTGCTCTAGTTATTGGTGATTCTATTGTACGGAACGTGAATATAGAGACACCAGCCACCATAGTCAAATGTTTACCGGGAGCCAGAGCACCTGACATCTTGGCAAATTTAAAAGTGCTGGCTAATGCTAAACGTAAATACAGTAAGATTGTTATTCATGCCGGCGCTAATGATGTTCGACTTCGCCAGTCGGAGATCACTAAAAATAACTTTAAAGAGGTGTGTGAACTTGCAAGCACGATGTCAGACACTGTAATATGCTCTGGTCCCCTCCCTGCTTACCGTGGTGATGAGATGCATAGCAGATTGTCATCACTCAATGGCTGGATGTCTAAGTGGTGCCCACAGAATAACATGGGTTTCATAGACAATTGGACGAGCTTTTGGGGCAGACCTGACCTGTTTAAAAGAGATGGTCTTCATCCCTCCTGGGGTGGCGCCACTCTTCTGTCTAGAAATATCGCAAATAGTCTTAGTGTTTATACTTGACTAACTGGGGCCCAGGTCAGGAAGCAGACAGACTGGCTAAACCGACCGTCTGCTAGCTGCCTCCCGTCACAGAGGTCAGTTAATTCTCAGCACATAGAGACTCTTTCACCTAGATATCACACTATAGAGACTGTGTCTGTTCCCCGAACTAGAAAATACAAAAAACGTCCAAACCAAGTTAAGGCTAACAATTGAATTGAGGTTCAACAAATTGAGGTCTCAGAGGAGCACCAGGACAAGACCACAGGAAACAGATGATTCTTCTGCACAATCTGACTTTGCTGCAGTCTGGAATTGAACTACTGGTTTCGTCTGGTCAGAGGAGAACTGACCCCAACTGAGCCTGGTTTCTCCCAAGGTTTTTTTCTCCATTCTGTCACCGATGGAGTTTCGGTTCCTTGCCGCTGTCGCCTCTGGCTTGCTTAGTTGGGGTCACTTCATCTACAGCGATATCATTGACTTGATTGCAAATAAATGCACAGACACTATTTAAACTGAACAGAGATGACATCACTGAATTCAATGATGAACTGCCTTTAACTATCATTTTGCATTATTGACACACTGTTTTCCTAATTAATGTTGTTCAGTGCTTTGACGCAATGTATTTTGTTTAAAGAGCTATATAAATAAAGGTGACTTGACTACAACATTACAGTAGGCCCCCCTACCCCAGATAATTTGTATTTATTCCTGATGATTATTTATTTATTGAGATTTTTTTGTCAGTTTACATTTACATGTTTGGTGATTACTAACTGCGTTTTTATTTTGAAACATGCCTTGCTCTCTTTTAATTATATCATAGCCATTAAAGCTGAATTATCACATTTAAGAAATAGCATGATTCCTGTTTTTTGTCCCTGGATTAAAAGCTCCTGAAATTAGTTTTGTTGCTGCTGTGTGTCTTGAGTTTGAGCTCCGTCACGTTATTTTTCATCAACTATTTTTAATCTCAAAAATCTTTATTATACACCATAATTTTCATTTCAATAATGTGTGAAATATCCTCTATCGTATTCTACAACAAAAACAATCAGAGTGCCTTGTTATCACTAGTTTTATTTAGATTTCCCGAATCTGCTATTTAGCTTATAGCCCGTTAGCATCGCCAGCGTGGTAGCTGCTAATCCCGCTTGCATTGCTAATACTCTATTCACGCACATTACCATTGCTTTAGTCACTGTTACTTGCTTTAATGGCAGATGTATGACTACATTTGAGTGCAGGTGAGGACACGTTGGAGGCTGTGGAGAAGCAGATTCGTGACCTGGAGGTGAGGCAGGCGCAGCTGAGAGAGCGGAGAGCCGCGCAGGAATCATCCCGGGTTGACGCTCACAAGTCCAGGGTAAGCATACAGCGCGCTGCTAACAGTTCCCACCACGTCTACTCCTGATCGAGACGGGTCGCAGCATGACGCCCGCGCCGACGATCGTCGTGTCAGGACCACTGCCCACGTATCGACGAGGACACGAAAGGTTCAGTAGACTTGTTGCTTTAAATGAATGGTTGTTGTCATGGTGTAAAGAACAGAAACTGCTATTTGTTAATAACTGGAATATTTTCTGGGAGCGTCCTAGGCTGTTTCGCGCTGATGGATTACACCCCAGCAGAATTGGAGCGGAGCTTCTCTCTGACAACATCTCCAGGACACTTCGCTCCATGTGACTAGTAAGACAATTCTCAAATAACCATTATGATGAGTTTTGTTCTACACGCTAAAATTATAGAAGTACTTGCGCTGTACAATTTATTAAGACTGTGTCTGTTCCCCGAATAGTGATGTCAAAATATACATATAATGTAGGACCTATAAAAAAATATTTTCGTGATTAAACATTAGATCACTCACACCCAAAGCAGTTATTGTAAATGAAATGATCACAGATAATAGTTTTGATTTACTCTGCTTGACTGAAACCTGGCTAAAACCAAATGATTATTTTGGTCTAAATGAGTCTACTCCACCAAACTACTGTTATAAGCATGAGCCCCGTCAGACTGGTCAACAATATATAGTGATATTCTCAATGTTACCCAGAAAACAGGATACAGGTTTAACTCTTTTGAAATACTTCTGCTAAATGTTACTCTGTCAGACATGCAAAAGAAATCTAATGTATCTCTTGCTCTGGCTACTGTGTATAGACCACCAGGGCCGTATACAGAATTCCTAAAAGAATTTGCAGATTTCCTCTCAGGCCTTCTAGTTACAGTTGATAAGGCGCTAATCATGGGAGATTTTAATGTTCAAGTTGATAATGCAAATGATACATTAGGATTTGCGTTTACTGACCTAATAAACTCCTTTGGAGTCAAGCAAAATGTCACCGGGCCCACTCATCGTTTTAATCATACACTAGATTTAATTATATCGCATGGAACCGATCTTACTGCTATAGATATTGTATCTCAAAGTGATGATGTTTTTTCTCTAATACATTAGAAGCTGTTGCCTAGGGGTGCTCCGATCACGATCGGCCGATCGTTATGCGCATCTCGTCAGTAAAGCCGGTTCTCTAATCAGCGGTTAATTCCATCAGGTGCGTGATTTCACATAAAGCAGCTGTTACTACACAGACCCGTTGTTAATAGAGAAGATGCGCAAATCCACTTCATTTTCAGCGTTTATTGGCGCATCTTCTCAGTTAACAATGACTCTGTGTAGTAACAGCTGCTCTATGTGAAATCACGCACCTGATGGAATTAACCACTGATTAGAGAACCGGCTTTACTGACGAGATGCGCATAACGATCGGCCGATCTTGATCGGAGCACCCCTACTGTTGCCCCCATCAAATTGAAAAAGGTTAGAGAAAAACGTACTGTACCATGGTATAACAGTAATACTCACTCTCTCAAGACAGTAACTCGTAGTCTTGAACGCAAATGGAGAAAAACTAACTGGGAAGTTTTTAGAATTGCATGGAAAAACAGTATGTCCAGCTATAGACAGGCTCTAAAAACTGCTAGGGCAGAGCATATACACAAACTCATAGAAAATAACCAAAACAATCCAAGGTTTTTATTTAGCACAGTGGCTAAGTTAACAAATTACCAGACGCCACCTGATTCAAATATTCCACCAACGTTAAATAGTAATGACTTTATGAATTTCTTCACTGATAAAATAGATAACATTAGAAATACAATAGCGAATGTAGATTCTACAGCGTCTAACACTTCAGTTTCATCCATTGTACCCAAAGATAAACTGCAGTGCTTTACAACCATAGGACAGGAAGAGATAAATAAACTTATCACTGTATATAAACCAACAACATGTTTATTAGATCCTGTACCCACTAAATTACTGAAAGAGTTGTTACCTGTAGCCGAAGAACCGCTTCTCAATATCATTAACTCGTCGTTAACTTTAGGACACGTCCCAAAACCATTCAAGCTGGCGGTTATCAAGCCTCTTATTAAGAAACCAAAACTAGATCCTAGTGTACTGGCAAATTATAGGCCTAATTCAAATCTTTTATGTCTACAATTTTAGAAAAAGTTGTGTCTGCTCAATTGAGCACCTTCCTACATAAAAATGATCTGTATGAAGAATTTCAGTCAGGTTTTAGGCCCCACCATAGCACAGAAACTGCACTTGTTAAAATTACAAATGACCTGCTTCTCTACAGTCTGGCCTGTACCGTCAAAAATCTGGGTGTAATATTAGACAGCAACTGAAAACAGTATTTCCCATGTTACAAAAACAGCATCTGTTTCTGATGCAGAAGAGCTAGTTCATGCATTCATGACCTCTAGACTGGACTATTGTAATGCACTTCTAGGTGGTTGTCCTGCTTCTTCAATAAACAAGTTACAGGTCGTCCATAATACAGCAGCTAGAGTCCTTACCAGGTCAAGAAAATATGATCATATTACCCCAATTTTACAGTCTCTGAAATGGCTACCTATTAAGTTCCGTATCAGTTACAGATTATCATTACTTACCTATAAGGCCCTAAATGGTTTAGCTCCAGCGTACCTAACTAGCCTTCTACCACGCTACAACCCATCACGCTCCCTAAGGTCACAAAACGCTGGACTTTTGGTCGTTCCTAGGATAGCGAAGTCCTCTAAAGGAGGTAGAGCTTTCTCACATTTGGCTCCCAAACTCTGGAACAGCCTTCCTGATAATGTTCGGGGTTCAGACACACTCTCTCTGTTTAAATCTAGATTAAAAACACATATCTTTCGCCAAGCATTCGAATAATGCATCCCTTAAATTGTGCCTGCAGTTGTAACTGATCAAATGCACATTCTTATTCTTTAGCTTGGGTTAAACTAATTAATTTTAATTGGTTGGAACAGTAGCTACGCTAATTATGTCTCGATTTGTTTCTCTGTTTTGCCACGGGATTTATATTTACATAGATTTTCCTTGAAACTAATTAGTAACGTATCTGCCATTGCCATTAGCCCTTGACAGGCTCACACAGATTATTGTGGGATGTTTGAAACTGCAAAACAAAGAAAGGTTTCTCACTACAACATGGTGCTAACACACGTAACATTTAGGATGCTTTTGATGTCAAGTTTTGCAGATTAGCTTTGTCTAATGCAAGATGACCTACAATCTAAAACATTAAACTTCTGAAATAGATTTGTTCAAAAGAAATAACAGTAAATTAAATACTAGGAAATGAATATAGAATATTATTATCTTTCAAATTCTAATAAATAAATGAATGGTACAAATTAAGTGCGGCACATGCAAAGAATGCGATGACTGCAGCAACTTTAACATTTGAAAGGATACAATGGCAAAGTTATTCTTTCCTTATTCAAATGGATTCTCTTTTTCATGAATATATGATTGACCTGAAGAATGAAAGCTGTATCATACACTCTGAAAATACAGACTATATAAATGCTTCACATAATACTATACCTATACACAATTAGCTACTAACATTTATCTTGACAAGCGAGTAATCTGATTTTTTTTTTTGTAATAACTAGAACTAAGTGAAAAAACAGACTTTAATATGACTATTTATATATAAAGTAACGATGAGGCAATAATAATTGGCCTCAAATAAAGTATCAAAACCAAGTATATGGTTTTATTGAAAAACACCTTCAGATGTATTTGTTATAATAACAGCCTGGTGATGCTTCGTGTGATTCAACGACATTTAAATCCAAAGTCAGAAACTCTTATTTTGAAATCACGATGCATATTAGAAATGTGTTGATGTATTCTCCCATGTTGGCATAGGTTTAAATGATTTACGTTACAAATAAAGTGAGTTTTCCCAGATGGACATTAATTAAGCAAACCAAACTCACCACATATGCAGAGAAAGAGTTTACTGGTAAATTACGGTTAAGAGATCATGTGTGAACAGGACCTTTTCAAAAATCCCGGTAAATATGTTTTGGCGACCATATCGTTCTTATGGATATGACGTGATTCCTCTGAGCTGTTTACAAAGCTCTGCTTCTTTTATAAATAGCTTTTTTATGCAAGTGTATGACACCAGATGGAAATCTTTTTCAATGTGTTGCGCTCGAGACCCAGGCTTCTTTTCCATTCATCAGCGAAGAACAAAAGCTTCTGATTGGCAAGTAATGTTAGTTTGGTTAGAAGTGAAAGCTGTGTTCCTCTCATAAATTGGTAGACAAACTCTTGAACGTGATATCAACAAGGGCTTTTAAATGTAGGAAGACTTTTTTATAAAAAAATGATGTTGCTTGTGGTAAATATTTTTAGAAACACAAAGAACTAATGCCACAAGTCTACTCATGCGTCATTCCAAATCTGAGGACATACCTCTAAAACTGCATTCTGTGAGACCATGTCATGTGCGTTTTTAGAGAAGGCTAATAAAAGGCTAACAAAAAAAAGTATGACCCTCTGTAAGCTCTCCTGTGTGCTGTAGCCTCGTGTCTGGCCCGAAACTGCCCCGTTCATGATTCTATTGTTCTCACGGGACGAACCTCACACATCATCCTCATTATTACTTTATCATTATTCTTTTGTTTTATTCAGCCGTTATTAGCCTTTATTCTGGCATTACAAGGTTAACCAAGCCACATCACTTCGATCCTATAATTAATTTTTCTTGCACTTTTTAAGGAGTTTAAGAGTCTTTATGAAAAAAATATGATACAACTAAATTGAAGCCTTTTTTTTAAGGACTCGTGGGGACCCTGTGTTTAAGATACCTCATGCACAGGGCAGTGATGCATTTTGGGAGGCCAACTGGAGAATACAGTAGCCCCGGGATCTGTGGCTAGCGATTTAGTGAGCCGTGGAACCCGAGGTGAAGAATCAGGTCTGATCATCAGTTAACTCTCGACAGACAGACACACTCCTAGCAGCTCTGAGCTTTAAACACCACCGTCCTGACCTTCATGTGCTCCTGTAACTGGGCCTCGTGTTGGCGCGAGAGCTGCTCGTGTTTCCGCTGGAACTCTGCGATGAGGATCTGCCGCTGAACCTGCTGCTTGTGTTTGAGCGCCATCATCTCGTGCTGCAGCTGCTGCTCGCGACGGCTCGAGTCCAGCGTCTGCGTCTGCTCCACACGCAGCTCCATGGGGATTGCAGCCGGAGGAACCCTTGCAGGCAGAGCAGAACTCAGCTCCACTGCAGAAACAAGACAAAAACACACTGAGACGAGCGCAGAGACACAGACTCTAACAGGAGAGATACAAGACTGACATCAGATCAGTGCGACTCGGCCAATGATAAATGACTACAACTTCTTATAAAGCAACTACCAGCGGAAACTGTCTGAAGCTTTCTCAAAAAAACTCATTCTGTATGATTTATAAGCGTTTTGAAAAATGGGGACATGGGTTATGTGCTCATAAGTCACCCTCTCCTTGTAATACCTGTGTCATACCCATGTCATTATACAGAGTTGTGTCCTGATATGATACACACATACACACACACACACACAAAACACTCACAAGACTTTTGAAAAACTACTGGAATGCATAGTCGATATAAAAAACTGGATGACGAGTCATTTCTTACTGCTAAATTCAGAAAAAAAGAGGTGTTAATTATAGGACCTAAAAACTTTGCTTGTAATAACCTAGAACACTGTCTAAGACTTGATGGTTGCTCTGTTAATTCTCCGTCATCAGTTAGAAACCTAGGTGTGCTACTTGATCGCAATCTTTCCTTAGAAAGTCTAAATTATGGCCTATGCTCTCAATGTCAAATGCAGAAATGTTAATCCATGCATTCATGACTTCAAGGTTAGATTATTGTAATGCTTTATTGGGTGGTTGTTCTGCACGCTTAGTAAACAAACTACAGCTAGTCCAAAATGCAGCAGCAAGAATTCAATGATGAACTGCCTTTAACTATTACTTTGCATTATTGAGACACTGTTTTCCTAATGAATGTTGTTCAGTTGCTTTGACGCAATGTATTTTGTTTAAAGCGCTATATAAATAAAGGTGACTTGACTTGACAAGACGTCTAAATCATCACTGGCTGCTGGTCCTGTAACAGATCGTTATTTTTCAAGCTTAGAGACTCTTAGGAAAGTAACGGCATTGCACTTTAAAATTTTGCTTTCATTTTCAAATAACCAAGATGCTGTACAAGTTCAGATAAAGAGCCGTACAGCAACACACAGCCCACAGCAGACATTTGTGTTTGTGAAGAGCAGTATTACAGAAAACTACTGATAAACAAGCTGCAGCACAATCACAAATCATCTTCAATTACACGTGGATAGAGACCAAGCAGAGGTTCGGTTAGTAGCTCTACCTCCACACACACACACACACACACACACACAGTAAAAAACACTATAAAGAGAAAAACACATTCATGACAGTCATCGGGTCTCACGTCAGATGCAGAGTGAAGTTGAGCTTACCACACGCATTTTCAGCACGAGCAGGTCTGTGTGTGTGTGTGTGTGTGTGTGTGGCGCAGCTCCTCTCTGCCTCCGCTGCAGTCGCTCTCTAACTAACACTGCTCTGTCAGCGCTCAGACTCTCTCTGACTTTGATGACGTCACAAGGCCGTCCCAGAGACAACGCTGACATGCTTTATTCTCATCTGGAATCCTCATCTACTGCTGGCACATGCATGCACACACACACACACACACGCACGCTCGCACACACACACACACACACACACACGCACAAACATACACACACACACACACACACAAAGCGAGTTTTACATTGTCATAACGTGTTGATGTGTGGAACCAGAAGTCATGCATATGTTTCACTGCTACAACCGCTAAAATAATGCTGTTGAGTTATAATAAATTCAAGTTTTATAGTTAGGAAATTGGGAAACTCTGATATAATTTTGATACTCGAGTTTACATTTGGAAAGCCACAAACTTTAAACATGGTGGAGCAGAGAATTTTTTATTTATATAAATAAAAACTTAATGCAAATTATACACATTGTACACAGGCACAACAGCATTTATTTGACAAAAAATTTGCATTGTCAGCAAGCTGAATATCTAAATAGAGTGGTGAATGTTTATATGCTTACCAATGAATAGGATGCTACAATTTATTAAAAATCTGTTAAAAATTGACTAAATATCCTTTATACATTTGGTTGAAATAAGATTTCCCAAATAAACAAGCAAGAATGACGTCATTAATGTGCTGTCCTCCATGATTCCAGTTCATTTTGACATGAAGCACATAACGGCAACAAACTCGCAATCACAGCTTCAGACGTGGAAAGTGGGACATTTCCAAAAGCATTTGAGGCAGCATGAAAAACCTCCCCTTACGAATCAACATTGAGACAGAACCCATGTTAGCGCTTTCCAGCTACGAAAACTCCCTCCTGCATTCAGACAGGTTCAGTTCACACAGTGATGGGTTTGGAGCAGGTAGACGAGCAGAGCATCCAGACAGACTTTGATAAGCTCTCAACTAGGGCTGTGTGATCAATCAAAATCGAATCGCAATCACAATTTGCTAATCGTAAAGCCTGTGATGTGGATGTGATATTACTCTGTTCCAGAACATTTGCATAACTGCAGCCTTGAGTGACAGTCTTACTAACCAATAGAGTGAGAGCACCTCTCTTCTCCCCAATCAGCTCTGCTCTAACCAACTGTTTAAAGCCCACCATAAAAAACAAAACAGAAAGCGTGAGAGAGATGGGATTGTGGGATTATGGTGTCTGCAGGGTCACATCAATAGTTAGGCAAATTAAAACTAAAGAAAAACGTATGTAACTTAAGTTTTGAAATGATATAATAAAATAAAATAATAAAATATACACTCATAGATGTTTTTGTTAATACATTAATGTTATCTTACACATTTTATCTCCCCAATAGATTTATTTGAAATAAGTTTATAATGCATGTTCGCTATTCCCAGTTCACAAGAGTCTGTGTCTGAATGCTTCTCACACTCGCTCCTCTCTGCCCCACACGCCGTGAATCCCGTGTCACGGATGAGTCTGTCTCGTAATGCTCGAACCGCAGATCTCCACGAGTGCATCTGGCAGTATAGATGAGACTCGACTCGCGCCTGGCCCTGGTTTGAAACTAATGTAAATTCAGTCTAACTGCTTGCTAATTTCACTTGGATGAAATGAAACATTTTCACTTGTTCTTAAAACCCCAAATACTAAAAAATGAATAAATCAGCCTATGTTATGTAACATATGTAAAACTTTAATAACTGCCCAAAGAAATCCAGTTCTTCATTTATAAAAAAAATAAACCAATCTTTCCTGTGATTTTCAGCAATTTAATTCAGTAAGTTAATTCTGTAAAAGTAGTTATACCAAGTCAAGTCACCCTTATTTATATAGCACTTTAAAGAGAACAGACAGCGTTGTTAAGTGCAAGGTTGGGGATTAGATTCCCCTGAAACACATTATATTGATAACCTGAATGCACTGTAAGTCATTACAGACTGAGAGCCATCAGCCGTGTTAGAAAGGTCGGGTCTGTGCGCGTGCGCCACCTTTAACACGTCTGCATGCGCAGAAAGTGCGAGAGTGACTTAGTAGGAGAAGTGCAAAGACTGTGCGTGGGTTAATGTGTGCGTCACTGAACAAAAGTAAGTTATCTGATTATTAAGTTAGTAATAACTGCTAGTTGAACAGTTCCTTATAAAATGTGTTTATTGTGTTTGCATGTTAGCACGTTGTTTAAGCATCGCCAATCGCACACGTTCAAGCACATTTGAATATGCCTTTCTGTCATGATGATAATGACTCGAGTTCTCTCAAACTATGGTGTAATGATGTGAATGAATGTCAGATTTAGTATCCCACTGTGTGTAACTGCCATATTAGTAACTAAATCGCTGTTTATTTGATCTTTATGGACGCGATGTACAGACACCGCTCCAGAACCACAGAGAACCACAGAGACTGCTCCAGAACCACAGACACCGCTCCAGAACCACAGAGAACCACAGACACCGCTCCAGAACCACAGAGAACCACAGAGACTGCTCCAGAACCACAGACACCGCTCCAGAACCACAGAGAACCACAGACACCGCTCCAGAACCACAGAGAACCACAGAGACTGCTTCAGAACCACAGACACCACTCCAAAACCAAAGAGAACCACAGACACCACTCAGAATTATAGAGAACCACAAACACCGTTGCAGAACCACAGACTCTCCAGAACCACAGAGAACCAAAGACACCGCTCCAGAACCACAGAGAACCACAGCCACCACTCCAGAATTATAGAGAACCACAAACACCGTTGCAGAACCACAGACACCTCTCCAGAACCACAGAGAACCACAGACACCGCTCCAGAACCACAGAGAACCACAGCCACCACTCCAGAACCACAGACACCACTCCAGAACTACAAGGAACCACAGACACCACTACAGAACCACAGACACCACTCCAGAACCACAGAGAACCACAGACACCGCTCCAGAACCACAGACACCACTCCAGAACCACAGAGAACCACAGACACCGCTCCAGAACCACAGAGAACCACAGCCACCACTCCAGAACTACAAGGAATCACAGACACCACTACAGAACCACAGAGTACCACAGAGACTGCTTCAGAACCACAGACACCACTCCAGAACCACAGACACTGCTCCAGAACCACAGAGAACCACAGAGACTGCTTCAGAAGCACAGACACCACTCCAGAATTATAGAAAACCACAGACACCGCTTCAGAACCACAGACACCACTCCAGAACCACAGAGAACCACAGACACCGCTTCAGAACCACAGACACCACTCCAGAACCACAGAGAACCACAGACACCGCTCCAGAACCACAGAGAACCACAGACACCGCTCCAGCACCACAGAGAACTACAGACACCGCTCCAGAACCACAGACACCACTCCAGAACCACAGAGAACCACGGACACCACTTTAGAACCACATACACCGCTCCAGAACCACAGAGAACCACAGAGACTGCTCCAGAACCACAGACACCTCTCCAGAATTATAGAAAACCGCAGACACCGCTCCAGAACTACAGGGAACCACAGACACCACTCCAGAACCTTAGAGAACCACAGCCACCACTCCAGAACCACAGACACCGCTCCAGAACTACAAGGAACCACAGACACCGCTTCAGAACCACGTACATCGCTCCAGAACCACAGAGAACCACAGACACCTCTCCAGAATTATAGAGAACCACAGACACCGCTCCAGAACTACAAGGAACCACAGACACCGCTTCAGAACCACATACATCGCTCCAGAACCACAGAGAACCACAGAGACTGCTCCAGAACCATAGAAAACCACAGACACCTCTCCAGAATTATAGAGAACCACAGACACCACTCCAGAACCATAGAGAACCACAGACACCGCTCCAGAACCAGACACCGCTCCAGAACCACAGAGAACCACAGACACTGCTCCAGAACCACAGAGACTGCTCCAGAACCACAGAGAACCACAGACACCGCTCCAGAACCAGACACCGCTCCAGAACCACAGAGAACCACAGACACTGCTCCAGAACCACAGAGACTGCTCCAAAACCACAGAAAACCACAGCCACCGCTCCAGAACCACAGAAAACCACAGACACCGCTTCAGAACCACAGAAAACCACAGACACCGCTTCAGAATCACAGAGAACCACAGACACCGCTCCAGAACCACAGAAAATCACAGACACCGCTTCAGAATCACAGAGAACCACAGACACCGCTCCAGAACCACAGAAAATCACAGACACCGCTTCAGAATCACAGAGAACCACAGACACCGCTCCAGAACCACAGAAAACCACAGACACCGCTTCAGAATCACAGAGAACCACAGACACCGCTCCAGAACCACAGAAAACCACAGACACCGGTTCAGAATCACAGAGAACCAAAGACACTGCTCCAGAACCACAGAAAATCACAGACACCGCTTCAGAATCACAGAGAAACACAGACACCGCTCCAGAACCACAGAAAATCACAGACACCACTTCAGAATCACAGAGAACCACAGACACCTCTCCAGAATTATAGAGAACCACAGACACCGCTCCAGAACTACAAGGAACCACAGAGACTGCTCCAGAACCATAGAAAACCACAGACACCTCTCCAGAATTATAGAGAACCACAGACACCACTCCAGAACCATAGAGAACCACAGACACCTCTCCAGAACCAGACACCGCTCCAGAACCACAGAGAACCACAGACACTGCTCCAGAACCACAGAGACTGCTCCAGAACCACAGAGAACCACAGACACCTCTCCAGAACCACAGAAAACCACAGACACCGCTCCAGAACCAGACACCGCTCCAGAACCACAGAGAACCACAGACACTGCTCCAGAACCACAGAGACTGCTCCAAAACCACAGAAAACCACAGACACCGCTCCAGAACCACAGAAAACCACAGACACCGCTCCAGAACCACAGAAAACCACAGACACCGCTTCAGAATCACAGAGAACCACAGACACTGCTCCAGAACCACAGAGACTGCTCCAGAACCACAGAGAACCAAAGACACCGCTCCAGAACCAGACACCGCTCCAGAACCACAGAGAACCACAGACACTGCTCCAGAACCACAGAGACTGCTCCAAAACCACAGAAAACCACAGCCACCGCTCCAGAACCACAGAAAACCACAGACACCGCTTCAGAACCACAGAAAACCACAGACACCGCTTCAGAATCACAGAGAACCACAGACACCGCTCCAGAACCACAGAAAATCACAGACACCGCTTCAGAATCACAGAGAACCACAGACACCGCTCCAGAACCACAGAAAATCACAGACACCGCTTCAGAATCACAGAGAACCACAGACACCGCTCCAGAACCACAGAAAACCACAGCCACCGCTCCAGAACCACAGAAAACCACAGACACCGCTTCAGAATCACAGAGAACCACAGACACCGCTCCAGAACCACAGAAAACCACAGACACCGGTTCAGAATCACAGAGAACCAAAGACACCGCTCCAGAACCACAGAAAATCACAGACACCGCTTCAGAATCACAGAGAAACACAGACACCGCTCCAGAACCACAGAAAATCACAGACACCACTTCAGAATCACAGAGAACCACAGACACCTCTCCAGAATTATAAAGAACCACAGACACCGCTCCAGAACTACAAGGAACCACAGAGACTGCTCCAGAACCATAGAAAACCACAGACACCTCTCCAGAATTATAGAGAACCACAGACACCACTCCAGAACCATAGAGAACCACAGACACCGCTCCAGAACCACAGAGAACCACAGACACTGCTCCAGAACCACAGAGACTGCTCCAGAACCACAGAGAACCACAGACACCTCTCCAGAACCACAGAAAACCACAGACACCACTCCAGAACCAGACACCGCTCCAGAACCACAGAGAACCACAGACACTGCTCCAGAACCACAGAGACTGCTCCAAAACCACAGAAAACCACAGACACCGCTCCAGAACCACAGAAAACCACAGACACCGCTTCAGAATCACAGAGAACCACAGACACTGCTCCAGAACCACAGAGACTGCTCCAGAACCACAGAGAACCACAGACACCTCTCCAGAACCACAGAAAACCACAGACACCGCTCCAGAACCAGACACCGCTCCAGAACCACAGAGAACCACAGACACTGCTCCAGAACCACAGAGACTGCTCCAGAACCACAGACACCGCTTCAGAATCACAGAGAACCACATCTCTCTGGCTGTGTACTCATCTTCTTCTGGTTTATTTTCAGCTTTAGACAAGGTGTTGAAGAGTTTCAGTGAGATCAGTGACACATGCTATCTCACAGACTCTCAGAGGTCGATGAATAATCAGCAGCATTATCTAACACTTCATGTGACAAAACTGATCTGAAATCACGATGACCCTGGCAGTTAAAATGTCATAATTCAGACACAAATAACTGGAATAATCCTTTATTCCCCATCTGTGATTCGCTGAAGACCTTTGGGCTTTCAGGATGCTGGCGGTCATGTTGCATAACAGTCTGATGTATTCCAGCACAGAACAACAAGCTTCATGATATGTCCCTCAACTTAATGGCTCAACATTACTTGCAGTCTTTCTCGTGTCTGTCTCTCTTCTAGTTATGTGCTCCGCTGCCATGATGCTTCAGTCCCCCAGTGCTGAGGTTTGATGTCTGCGATCTGTTTTGATGTGTGTGGTCCTGATGTTTGGTCTCTGCTCGTTAGCACTAATGGATGTTGGGTGAGGCGAGGGAGGTCTGTGTGTTGTTTGGTGTGTGATGATGTGTTGTGAGACATGAGGGACATCTCCAAGGCAGTTTTTTCAGCGTATATATTAACAAACTAGTGCGTTCAGACTGGCGCAGGAGCAGCGATGGTTTCAGCGCTGAGTCTATTTTTGCTGCATTGTTAATGTTCGATTAGTGACAGCAAACTTTTGATGGACAAAATAGATATGATTACACATAAACATTGCTAAACATTAACAGAATAATCATATATAGTGTGTGGAGTATGTCAGAAAAGAAAATGAAGAAAAAAAATGCTTAGAAGATTTACCCATTTAAACTTGTTTTTAATTATTCAGTTTGGGTTATAACTTCATGTTAAGCATGGTGTCTCATCAAAAAAATAAAATAAAATAAAAACATTAAAACAGCGTGTTCTATATTGAAGTATGACTGAAACTACATGTTCTGATCTGTTTTTGTTGTTTACTATTTGCATGCGAATCCCCATGTTAACAAACAAGACTTTAAAACTTCTAAAAACAAATTTATGGTTGTTTTTGAAAATAAATCTGTAGCTTTGGAGCTGCTGCTGTGACACTGTACAAACGCTTGTGAATACCATCACGAGTCTGCAGCTGCAGTGATGAAGTTACGCTGATGTGAAGCTCAAGCTTGTGTCGTGAAACAGGCGTCAGACATGAACTTCCTAAGCGACACAGCAAACAGACTAGAGTTGTTCCGATTCTGATAATAGTATAGGAAATATCACCGATACCACAACAAATTCTGGCATCGGCGAGTACAAGAACCCATAAACCGATCCGATACCATTTTCTTTCTCATCATTTCATTTTCTCATTGCGTTCTAAACTGGCAACAGACAGTGAAGCCGCTTCTATATTATAGATCAGTGGTTATCAGTATGTCCGCTGTTTAGCAGTATTTCAGACTGGACCAACCAGACAGTAAAACGGCGAATAGGGATGCCACAAGTACTGTCACTTCACTACCAAGTCGGTGCTGAAAATGTAAAAATGTGATGATACCAGCGTCTCTACAGTAACGGTAGTAAGTTACCGTCTCCCGAGTGTATTCGGTACCCTCAGCTGCGTTCAGTCGCTTCTGTGTTAGTCTAAGCGCAGGACTCCAGACTGTAGCCGAATATATACTAGTGTCCGTGAATATTAAACTGCAAAATACTATTTAAATATTACTCCTGCAAATTCTACATCTGTGTGTGACGGGCGCAGATGCGCGGGAGCTCGCTGTTTTGTAGTCTATGCTGTGTGTCACTATATGAGGACACGAACGCATAAACCATCACTTCATGAGAATTTACTGTTTCATTTGAGAAAACGGTCATATCATAAACACAGACACTCAAAGATCTTTATGGCAATCCATCAAAATAAATGTTCGGTTTAACGTGAGTAAATTGACAATATGTTAAGCTACTGTTGTAGCCTACAGTAGATTTAGCTATGTCTCTATGTAGTAAAAGTGAAGTGACATTCAGCCAAGTATTGTGACCCATACTCAGAATTCATGCTCTGCATTTAACCCATCCGAAATGCAAACACACAGAGCAGTGAACACAAACACACACACACACACACACACACACACCCGGAGCAGTGGGCATCATTTATGCTGCGGCGCCCGGGGAGCAGTTGGGGGTTCGATGCCTTGCTCAAGGGCACCTAAGTCGTGGTATTGAAGGTGGAGAGAGAGCTGTACATGCACTCCCCCCACCCACAATTCCGTCCGGCCCGTAATAATACGTCTCTATTAATAATAATAATAATAATAATTATGCCTAGACGGTTACTTGTTTTTTACTTGTTTTGTTGTAAAGAGATTATTTGATTAATATAATTTTTTATATTCCTAGACTTATTTGTTGCAGTTTTTTATACAGTTATATTGTAAAACTAAAATACCTTTTTTAGTTTGGGGTGTTCGATTTTTGGCTGCATTTGAAGTTCTTTTTCGCTTAAGAAAATAAATAATATTACTGTTATCTGATATACAAATTCATATCAGATAATAGAAATACTGTAATATATACAGCAGTTTACCATGTATTTGTTCATGTTTTATTAAAGAATAAGTCCGAAGCACACCATAAAATAATTCTAGCAAATTACACAGGGCTAGTAGTATATACAGCTGTATATACAGATACACACTCAGGTATCGGATCAGTACTCGGTATCGGCCGATACCCTGAGCCCAGGTATCGGAATCAGTATCGGGAAGAGAAAAAGGGTATCGGAACATATCTAAAACAGACTTTAAAGGGGGGGTGAAATGCTATTTCATGCATACTGAGTTTTTTACACTGTTAAAGAGTTGGATTCCCATGCTAAACATGGACAAAGTTTAAGTTGTACGTTTGAAGTAGTATTTCTGTTCCAAAAATACTCCTTCCGTTTGTCACAAGATTCGGAAAGTTTTTTTCGAGTATGGCTCTGTGTGACGTTAGATGGAGCGGAATTTCCTTATATGGGTCCTGAGGCACTTCTGCTGGAAGAGCGCGCTCCCGTATAGCAGAGCACTGAGAGCACAACAGACTTCACTGATCAGAGCGAGAGCGTCGCCAAATGTCACAAAAGAAGTTAGTTTTTGGTTGCCAGGGCAAGACAACCCTGCACAGATTACCAAAAGAGAAACAGCATTAAGGGACCAGTGGATGGAGTTTATTTTTACAGAGCATCAACGGAGTTGTGCAAGTGTTTTTGTTTGTTCACCTGCATTTCGAAGATGCTTGTTTTACAAACAAGGCCCAGTTTGACGCCGGATTTGCGTATCGTTTATTACTTAAGGATGATGCAATCCCAACGAAAAAGGGTCACGATCGTGTGTTGGACGTCGTTGCTGATGCTGCTCTTGTTAAATTTCAGCCTCGGGATTTGATTCTGGATTATAAATATACGCTGAATCTGACTGTTAGCCATGGTTTGTTTTGGATGGTTTTTTCCTCAAGGTAATGTCACAGCTTCCACATGCTCTCAACGCAAAAGCCTACTGGCGCTCGTGATTCTTTAGCTCCGCCCACACGTCACGCCTCCAGCCGCTCGTGTTTTTCCTGAAAAATCGGTACAGACTATCTTTCTCTTATAAATATAATAAAACTAAAGACTTTTTGGAGTTATGAAGGATGCAGTACTACTCTATAGGTACTCAAGATTAACAGGATATTGAGTGAAAACGAGCATTTCACCCCCCCTTTAAATTCTTTAATGGAGTGCCATTTTTGTTAGCACCATTAGATACTCTGCAAATTGCAAAAAAAAAAATGGTTGTGGTCAAGTGAAAACACATAGAAAAGGCCTGCATGACGTGTGCTTCAATCATCAGAGGCGAGCAGGTCTGGACAAGTCCTACACATCCATGTTTGCTCGTCCTCAAGTCTAAAGGATCAGCGCACAACGGCTGCAAACACATTTCCCTTGTTTGTTTTATCAACAAATATTGAACACAGACACAAGAAGAGCTGGTTTAAATTAACTAAGGACATGACCCCAGGAAACAGATGATTCTTCTGCACAATCTGACTTTGCTGCAGTCTGGAATTGAACTACTGGTTTCATCTGGTCAGAGGAGAACTGACCCCAACTGAGCCTGGTTTCTCCCAAGGTTTTTTTCTCCATTCTGTCACCGATGGAGTTTCGGTTCCTTGCCGCTGTCGCCTCTGGCTTGCTTAGTTGGGGTCACTTCATCTACAGCGATATCGTTGACTTGATTGCAAATAAATGCACAGACACTATTTAAACTGAACAGAGATGGCATCACTGAATTCAATGATGAACTGCCTTTAACTATCATTCTGCATTATTGAGACACTGTTTTCCTAATGAATGTTGTTCAGTTGCTTTGACGCAATGTATTTTGTTTAAAGCGCTATATAAATAAAGGTGACTTGACTTGACTAAGTGTTAGGGTAATTTTCATTCTGCTGTTGTGAAAGGCTAATGCATGTCTATCTCCAGAGCCGGTGCCATCTGTCTCCATCTCTGTACGCCACTTAAGACCTCATCTATAATTCAGTGCACTAAATCAAGGCGTTACACTGGGATAAAATGAATGCATCATATGTCTCTTCTAAACACAGCATTAAAAGTGCAGATGTTTGACTGGTGAACAGCACATGACCAACATGATGAAATTAACAGGCTCACTTTTACAGGTCAAATTGTCAGATTTTGTCCGTCACCACAGCGGTTCTCAACTGGTTTTGCTTCAATGGTTTAGTGAACAAAAGTATCAAAATGTCTTTAGAATCCATCTAATTTGACAAATTTTTTACCAAAATATTGTTTGGTTTGACTGGACTCACAACTTTTGACATCAACAACTAGTAATCAGGGCTCCAGACTGCCAGCATGACTAAAGTCACGTTAAAGTCCAGCGTGGAAGTCGTGGCCTAGTGGCCACAGTGCACTAATTCTGAGTATGGGTCACCATACTTGGCTGTTTGTCACGTACTTTTTTATTTTCTATGTTTGTGTGTGGTCACACTGGCGCGACCACCGCGTTGTTCAACTCATAAGCACTGCCATTTCTGTTGCATACCAACATCAAACGGCAAATTAAACAAAGCACAACGAAACTGCGCTACTCATTTGAACTGCGCAGCGCTGTGAGAGAAGAGCCTGGTTTATTCTCGCCGCGTTGGCACGAGCGCAAAGCTGCGCACAGAAATTTTTTTTTACTTTTCTTTGAAAAGCTTGTTATCTTTGCAGTTTACCTTACGGTACGCTATTTTATTTTTTTATTTGATTTGAGTGTTTGCTAAATGTTCTGTACTTAATTAGTTGCTATATAGTACAGCATGTGATGTATGCCATGCCTTGTCTTAATCATTTTTGTTAATAAACGTTTTGTAAGCTAGTCATTGTCTCTTACTGTTATTATTGTTGTGCTTTTTAATTAAGAACAACAAAGAATCCATATTTTGTTTTAGTCTTAAAAATGTAAAGATGTGTGGATGTAAGCAAATCAGACAATTATCTTTTCTTGTAAAACGTGAAAACAAGATCGTGAACGGCTTTTTACTAGGGGTGCTCCGATCCCGATCGGCCGATCGTTATGCGCATCTCGTCAGTAAAGCCGGTTCTCTAATCAGCCGTTAATTCCATCAGGTGCGTGATTTCACATAGGGTTAGAAAACGCTCAAAATGAAGTGGATTTGCGCATCTTCTCTATTAACAACGGTTCTGTGTAGTAACAGCTGCTCTATGTGAAATCACGCACCTGATGAAATTAACCACTGATTAGAGAACCAGCTTTACTGACGAGATGCGCATAACGATCGGCCGATCGGGATCGGAGCACCCCTACCCCCTCACAAATACTGAAGAAAAAATAACAGGTTGAATGGTAACTACTTTTTATTTCCATATAACTTGAAACTATGATAAAAGTTCATCAGCATGCATTGATTAATTCCAAGTTGTAGCAAAAAATGTAATAAATAAATAAAAAAGGGGACCAATCATGTTCTTGTGTGACCAACAGAGAAAATTAATCACAAAAGATCAACAAGTGGGAAGAATGAGGCTGGAGCTCTGGGAATTTGGCCTGTGTTTTTCGCCTCCATTCTAAATCTGAAGACAGGTTATTTGGCTATTCCAACCATCTACTATATTTAGTATTGTTTTTTGTATTTAGCATGTTTTCTCTTGTCTGTGACTAAATAGCACTGCTCTACATTCAGTCAGTTAGGAGAAAACTGCAGCATTCTTACTGGAGAAATATCCTGAAAAGGTAGACACGAGTTGCGTTACCTGTGGGAATGTGGTCAAACGCAGACGGTTTCAAAAGCTCCACAGTCTGATCCATCTGAGAGTCTAAGAAAAAGACACAGACAGAGACAGAGCATGATTCAATGGCAAAATATTCTCCACTGTCATTCTGTGAAAATAAAAGTCACCTTTATTTATTAAGCGCTTTCAACAATAAAGATTGTGTCAAAGCAATTTTATAGTATCAAAATAGGAAAATAGCGTGTCAATGCAAAGTGACAAAAGTAAACACAATTTGCAATCAACACACATTGTAAATATTTCATATTGCATTAGATATACATTATCCAACAAGATATCCAGTTGTTTTACTGTTGTTTGGCTAGTTTTTACATTTCTTTTTGTTTCTCAAACACAATCAGTTTCACCAGGGATTAGGGGTGTGCCAGTATGAGTATCAGTACCAAACAGTTCACAGACAAACTCTAAATGTAATTGATCATGTGTGGACTCTGGAGAGAGCAGGGCACGTGTGTGTTGGGAATGTACTCAGCAAAAGGAGCGAAGTAATTTCCAGTTGCAAATAAACATAGGCCACATTTAATTATTCATAAAGTTTTTAAAATATGCTATATAATATATAAAAGCTAAAATAAAAAACTTTTGAAAATGCAATTTTGAAAAATTATTTTTTTTTTGAATGCCAGTGTCGATCAGCAAATCTGTGTTGTCACGGGAACAGCCAGCTGAAGATAATGAGGAAATTACTTCGCTCCCTTTGTCCAGTAAATTCCAAATGACTACATAATGGCACGCACATGCCCTACTCACTCCGAGCGGACAGGGATGATCACTTACATTTTCAATTTGCCCTGTGAACCATTTGATACCGATACGCATACCAGCACACTCCTACCTGGGACGAACTGCTGAACATTCGGCAGAACACACCACACAATCTTCTACTGGTTTTTGATTACTCAGAACATTATAGTTGGTGGAGCAGTGGCATTTTTGTGCATCAACACTTTAAAGGTCTTTATATTATGCCCATTTTTACAAGATGTAACATTAGTGTCCCCAGTGTGTGTATGTGAAGTTTAAGCTCAAAATATCCCACTAATATTTTTTTATAGCTTGTTGAAATCGGCACATCTAGAGTATGAGCCAAAACGCACCGCTTTTGTGTTTGTACCCTTAAATGCAAATGAGCTGGTGCTCCCGCTTCCCTTTTCAGAAGAGGGCGGAGCTTCAAAAGCTCATGCTCCAGGAAAACAGGACAATCTCCTGAAATCTGACTTCACTGTGAAGTATATGTGTGTTTATGAATTACACAGACTAGGAGCACGGCGTGATGATAATAACGACATAGCTGCAGCCTTAGTGTGCCATCACATTATGAGATTGACCTCACATTGCTTCCAAATGCAATTTTTAACTAACCACATTCCTATTTACGATCATTCTGGAAGCATGTGAAGCAGCATCAGTGAAAACAGGCAGAGACAATAGTAGCTTTAGCAAACATTAGCCTTACAGAGAGCCAAGAAGCTCTTTTGGAAAACAGAATATGAACAGAACGTTAGTATCCATCTTTCTTTCAGAATCAACCCTTACACTACTCCAGCGCTGAACTGACCCTCGTTTGTGAGGCAGTCAGCATAAAATGATGAGCACAAACATATACAGGACTTTTCCTTTTTGGTACATCTCCTTCGAAAATAAAAAGTAAC
Source organism: Carassius auratus (assembly GCF_003368295.1). Classification (NCBI taxonomy): domain Eukaryota; kingdom Metazoa; phylum Chordata; class Actinopteri; order Cypriniformes; family Cyprinidae; genus Carassius; species Carassius auratus. Next base: position 358,933 of record NC_039273.1, read on the forward strand.
CACCATGTCCTCAGGGATGTAGCACGACACTTCCATTTCCATGATCGATCATCGTTTAAATTAATTGTTCTTAATGCGTCTATTGCAGCGACACGCAGTCATCGGCATGACAGGATGTGCAAAACCCACTCAAAACAAACAAACGCTTTTTCACACGATTAAAGGGGGTTTAGTTTTGATAAAATGCTATAAAATGCTATATTTGAAAAGGTTTGCTGCATGGTGAAAATACGCTACAATTTTATATATATATATATATATATATATATATATAGATATAGATAGAGAGAGAGAGAGAGAGAGAGAGAGAAAAAACATATACGTTTATTTAGAAAAAAAAAAAGATTATTTCAGACACAAAATGTTTACAAACATTGGGCTATAATAAACACTGTAAACATAGCTAGGCTATTTTTATAATCATTTGGCATTCAAATAAATTGCGAATACGGAAACTTTTCATTTTGTGTTGAATGAGAGACCTAACGTTGGTTTCAGTTTCAGTTTTGGTTTGGTTTGTCGTTAATATTGTAATTGTTTTTCTTTTCTAAATACTGTTAATTGAAATTATTTTGTAATGGAGTGAGGGGAACTAAAATAGCCTAGCGGAGCTTCTTAAAATTACCAGAAGCTGAACAGTTTTCATTTGCTTTATTAACCTCAAAATAATTCTTAGAATAAAATTTGGAGTCCGACTTTCGGACGCATATACAGCGTTACTTATTATACATCTACTATTATTCCGTTTTCTTTGAACTAACCCTAACCCTAACATCTGCCTGCTGTTTGCTCGACACCTTAAAACCGAGGTATCTTATATATATATATGTATGTATGTATGTATGTATGTATATGTATGTGTGTACCCTATGTGAACCCATCATTCCATAATTTCACCATCCAGTTAGGCACATCAACCATAACTCCTTCAAAAACAGCTAGAAGCCTTGGAGTTATGATTGATGATCAGCTGACTTTTTGAGACCACATTGCTAAAACTATCCGATCCTGCAGATTTGCTTTATTCAACTTGAGAAGATCAAGCCCTTTCTTTGGGAACATGCTGCACAACTCCTTGTTCAAGCTCTTGTTCTGTGGCTGGACTATTGCAATGTTCTCTTGACAGGTCTTCCAGCCAATTCTATCAAACCTTTACAATTAATTCAGAACGCGGCAGCAAGATTAATTTTTAATGAGCCAAAAAGAAACACGTCACACCTCTGTTTATCAATTTGCACTGGCTTACAATAGCTGCTCGCATATTCAAGGCATTGATGTTTGCCTACAAAACTACCACTGGCTCTGCACCCATTTACCTAAATTCATTACTTCAGACTTATGTAGTTTATATATATATAAACTAGTTAATTATATAGAAAGAACTACCGCGTCACTGACAGTAGTTGGTCCCATCACCTAAATGTAAGTGAGCAGTTGCAGAATATAGTCATTACAGAGAACATGAAAAGGCTTTTCACTTCTTCACAGCAGCTCAACACAGCAAGACATGGCTATAAATAACCCCACAGAGAGGGAGAGGGGGGGGGGGAGAAAGAGAGACAGAGGGATGGATGGAGAAAAAGGCATGCAACAGTGCAATGGTCATCATCAGTATGCTAACAGACACGCAGACTGACAGAGATGCTCAATACAACACACTCAGCTCAACGCCTGCTCCATCTCAGTTCAATCTTATTTTTACCAGCCATCAGATTTATATTTACCACACAGCTTTTCTCTCTTTTTAATGCCGCAGCAGAAGCACTGACTCGGGTTTCCATCCAGAAAAGGAGAAAAATATCAGGCAATTTCCCCAGAGTGGCAAATCTGCCACAAGCTTCTATTTTTGGAAAATTTCCAACGACTACACAACCCCGGGAAACTGCTTTGATGTTCATCTAATGAGGCCCCATCGCAACGAGCGCAGAGCTGCGAGCATCAGGGAATTCTGTTTATATGTGTTTGTCTATTTTTAGCAGGATGCAGCCCAGGTGCTCAGATCTACAGCGGTTTACACGACGGTCTCCTTGAGAAATGAGCCGGATTGTGTTTGCTCTCTGGCATACAGTATGCTTTATATGGAGTACCTCAAGGCTCAGTACTAGGGCCGCTACTCTTCACGCTTTATATGTTACCCTTGGGAGATATCATCAGGAAACATGGTGTTAGCTTTCACTGTTATGCTGATGATATTCAGCTCTATATTTCTTCGCGGCCAGGTGAAACACACCAATTTGAAAAACTAATGGAATGCATAGTCGATATAAAAAATTGGATGACGAGTAATTTCTTACTGCTAAATTCAGAAAAAACAGAGGTGTTAATTATAGGAACTAAAATCTCTGCTTGTAATAACCTAGATCACTGTCTAAGACTTGATGGTTGCTCTGTCAATTATTCGTCATCAGTTAGGAACCTAGGTGTGCTACTTGATCGCAATCTTTCCTTAGAAAGCCACGTTTCTAGCATTTGTAAAACTGCATTTTTCCATCTCAAAAATAAATCTAAATTATGGCCTATGCTCTCAATGTCAAATGAAGAGATGTTAATCCATGCATTTATGACCTCAAGGTTAGATTATTGTAATGCTTTATTGGGTGGTTGTTCTGCACGCTTAGTAAACAAACTACAGCTAGTCCAAAATGCAGCAGCAAGAGTTCTTACTAGAACCAGGAAGTATGACCATATTAGCCCGGTCCTGTCCACACTGCACTGGCTCCCTATCAAACATCGTATAGATTTTAAAATATTGCTTATTACTTATAAAGCCCTGAATGGTTTAGCACCTCAGTATTTGAATGAGCTCCTTTTACATTATACTCCTCTACGTCCGCTATCCTACGATCCTACGATCCTTTTCCTATTTAGCGCCTAAACTCTGGAATAACCTACCTAACATTGTTCGGGAGGCAGACACACTCTTGCAGTTTAAATCTAGATTAAAGACCCATCTCTTTAACCTGGCATACACATAACATACTAATATGCTTTTAATATCCAAATCCGTTAAAGGATTTTTAGGCTGCATTAATTAGGTAAACTTGAACCGGAAACACTTCACATAACACCGTACTTTCCACATCATTAGAAGAATGGCATCTACGCTAATATTTGTCTGTTTCTCTCTTATTCCGAGGTCACTGTAGCCACCAGATCCAGTCTGTGTCCAGATCAGAGGGTCACTGCAGTCGCCCGGATCCAGTACGTATCCAGACCAGATGGTGGATCAGCACCTAGAAAGGACCTCTACATCCCTGAAAGACAGCGGAGACCAGGACAACTAGAGCCCAGATACAGATCCCCTGTAAAGACCTTGTCTCAGAGGAGCACCAGGACAAGACCACAGGAAACAGATGATTCTTCTGCACAATCTGACTTTGCTGCAGTCTGGAATTGAACTACTGGTTTCGTCTGGTCAGAGGAGAACTGACCTCCAACTGAGCCTGGTTTCTCCCAAGGTTTTTTTCTCCATTCTGTCACCGATGGAGTTTCGGTTCCTTGCCGCTGTCGCCTCTGGCTTGCTTAGTTGGGGTCACTTCATCTACAGCGATATCATTGACTTGATTGCAAATAAATGCATAGACACTATTTAACTGAACAGAGATGACATCACTGAATTCAATGATGAACTGCCTTTAACTGTCATTTTGCATTATTGACACACTGTTTTCCTAATGAATGTTGTTCAGTTGCTTTGACGCAATGTATTTTGTTTAAAGCGCTATATAAATAAAGGTGACTTGACTTGACTTATAACAACAAGTCTGCTGATGAACTGAAATGGTCAGCAGGTAACCCTCTACACTGCTTCAAACTGGCTGTTATTAAGCCTCTCATCAAAAAAACAAAACCTGATCCCAAAGAACTAGTTAATTACAGACTGATCTCGAATCTCCCTTTTCTGTCAAAGATACTAGAAAAGGTGGTATATTATATTCCTTCTTAGAGAAAAATGGTATCTGTGAGGATTTCCAGTCAGTATTTAGGACTGAGGACAATTAAGGGACTCAAACACAACTATTAAAAAAGGTTCAAACGTTCACTGATGCTCAAGAAGGAAACAAGATGCATTAAGAGTTGAACACGATGAAGATGGCCCAAAAAAAAATTTCCGTTGAAATATATATTTTTTCCATTTAGTTCTGCCCTTCATAAGCAACAGAAGATACTTGTATGCTTCCTGAAACACAAATAAAGTACAGTTTACCTTCCAAAAGTTTTCACCCCCCTTTCTTAATTTTCCCTCACTATCCCTCAGTTTGGGAACCACTGGAGCAGGTGATTTGTGTTTGATTAGTTTGGTCTGTTACAATGCTCTATGTGTTTGATTACTAATGCCTGTGTAGTACTGTGCTGCACACAGAGGACAAAAACATTCAGCCTTGACTCTTTATAGTGGTTTTTGTTCAAATTTGCAAAGCGTACCAAATTGAACAAAATTATATAAATGCTAAATTTGATAAAAACTGTATAGCAAAATCCATATCATGGAACAACATAATACTGGTAGTCACTTTCATACTGGAATAGCGCCCACCCCTGCATGATATTCATTTTAAACATGGTAAATGACTGTGCAAGATTTGTGACATATATCATTGTAAAGCATTACAAAACACATGGGTTATATAGGCAGAATTTCTTTCAAGTAGACATAGAATTTCCAGTCAGCCTGATGGACAACACAAGAAAACATCTTCAATCAGTCCAAACACAATGAGCAGAATGAGCAGCTGAAGAAGTCCATGACCACAGACAGATCTCACCCTTCACCCAAACAGCACCAAAGTGTGGTGAAAGCGGTTCCAGGAGCCTCAGCTGGAAACCCCTCTGCTGAGGAACAACTACATCAAAACAATTAATCTGAAGAGAGACACAATGTGGGGCTGAGGGGAGCCACAGCTCCATTAATCTAAGATTAAAAAAAAAAAAAGTTTAGAACATTATTCAAGAATTGAGTGTAATTTCCATCTGAGGTGAAGCCCCAGCCCAATAATATCCAAAAGCTGCTAAAGACCATACAGAAATGGCGAGAACACTAAAAACACTTGTGGACTTGTGATTTGCATGGGAAATATAATGTTTAAGCTTGAACGAGGAACACGCATAGCCAGAAATTGATACGTGAAACTGATCTGCTGTGGTTATTTAAACTAAGATGCATAAATGGATCAGTTTGCATGCCAATGTGTTGGACTACTAACTTGATAAGACAGCTGTGGTTAGGCATCACCCCACTGAGCAACAGGTATGAAACCTGAGCTCGGTTTCATGGAGCAAAGTACCTTTAGAAAACCACAAGACAATAAAACTACATGTCAGGCTTGTTGTAGTCATGAAAATGATTGCAGAACAGAGCAGTGTTTCCCAAGTGACATGCAAAAAAGCAATTCCCAAAACAAACATTCAGCCATCTACTGAGAGCTGCTTTTGTCCACAGCAACATCATTTCAACCAAAGGCTTTGACTGCAACAATAAATAATGTTTGCTGGTAGGGAAAGTATTGTAGATGGCCTTACGTCCGGATGCTACCTATGTGATAAACAGAAACACTACCTTAATGCTAATATGCGTTTAGTCAAAATGTTAGGTCTGGGCTTCTCAGCTCTTTGTTAAATTATCACCGTTGGCAAATCCAGCTGATATGACTTAAAGAAACAGAGCTCACAAATGCTGACGGCTTCCTTGACACTTAAACATTATATGGCAAACAAACAATCAGACTATGTTCTCTGTTAAGAGTTTAAGTTTAACCCACTATTTTTCTGACCAACAAAAACTAGCTTATAGACTGGAGACAAAGAGATATACAATAAAAAAGGCTACAGAACTCATTAAGCTAACATTAACCCTAGCCCTTCAACCAATCTGTAAAGTATGTGTCTCTCATAATTCACAAACATCTGCAATGACATCACTGCAACACTCTGTTCAAGAGTACGACGGACCAAGTTCATGTGAAAAGGCAAATAAATGTTTTATTTTAATCATACAAGAGCTTTAACTCAACTGGCATCCGTTAGCATGCTAGAATAAGAGAGTAAAACCATGATGTCTCACACAGTCTTGATTCGCTTCTGGCGAAGGCTTTAGGTCTGACAGAGCACTTCTGAGAGCAGAAGGCAGCGGCCAACATCCATCTACTTCCCAAATATCCATCCAAAGGCCAGCATGCATTCTGAGCTCAGAGTCCATCCATCAGGCCTTTGGCACCGCTGCACACTTTGTAATGAAGACGGCACACACAGAGACGCTAAACCTCTCATGCCACTTATGAACACGACTCATTTGCTATAACATTTTTAGAAGCCATTTCATTTGGGAAATGTTTTGCTATATTAAAGCATGGTCACAGAGAGACACCATAATCAGATTTTGCTCTCGAAAATAATGAAACGAGAAGAAACTTTTTGTGTTATATATGTTACTTTAGTTATACATAACAGGATTAAAAAGTTCCTGGAAAAACACACAGCAGTGACATTAATGGTGGTGATATATGAGAACATCCCATCTGATCTGGGTCAGATCCAGATTTAGCATCTGTGAAGTTCACATTCTGTCAAAGGGGATAGCTTTCTAGTCAACTAATAATCAGATGAACCTTAACAAGCCTTTCCTGCCCTTCAAAAAGGATAAGGAACAGAACGTCCATCAGCTTTAGAAATACCATCCTGTTCATCAGCACACATTATACACAGCAGAGCCTCCTCAAAGATATCAATCAACACTAGGGCCAATGTGTCCAATATTAGCGATAATATCAGAATTATTTGGACGACAAGGTAAAATTAGAAAATATCGGGAGTATTGAATATTTCTAATTCAAGCATAGTTTCCCAAAAGAACGCGCCGAACTGCTCTACACTCCTCTTCTACAAGAGCGTTCATGAGAGCGGTTACCAGATAACAAGAGTTTAAATCCCCCAATCAGAGCTTCGCTGTTACAGGGATACATTTCTGCCCGCTTCTGTTTGCTTATTTTAAATAAACGCACGTTCTCACTCCTCAGCATCGCTGACCATGATCTGAAAACACTAACAAGCTGGAGTTTAGCATCTAATGAAAGCGTTGTTCATATATATATATATGTGTGTGCTTCAGCAACTAGCTCCCCATCTAAGAGGGTTTTTAGTGTCAGTAAGAACAGTTTCATGCCACAGAGCTTCTCTCAAAACCGCAGATAGTTCACAGACTGTTCTTAACTAAAAAAAAATCACCATTGTGAATTGAATGTAGTAAAAGCAGTAGACAGAATGTGCTTTCTGTACTTGTTTTGCACTACTTCAGTTACATATACGTTTTTATTTAATTAAAAAGCAGTAAGTGATCACTTGGTCTAGATTTTCTTTTAACTGCTTAAATTAGCTGTTCAATCTAAAAAAAAATTTTTTTTTAAATTGGCATAATATTTATAATTATTTAAATGCAAATGCATAGAGATATATATTGAATATCGTAAACATTTTTACAATATCGGGATATATATTTTTTTATATATCGCTCAGCCCTAATAAACACCACAAAAATCACAATATAAACAACAAATCTTATGAAATATAGTTTTTTTTCTACAGTAACACAGTGCAACAGCACCAATAAAATGTATGAAAATGTTTGTGTGAATTTTAAGTATTTCATAACTATTGTTTGCCGCACTTATAATAATAATCGATGCAGCATCTTTAACCTCCCTGAGCTGTTTGTGAAAGTGATACCTGGACGTGTACAAGAACACGATGATCACATGTACGTGCAACGCTTCAGCGGCCAGAAGCCATTGAGAGACATGAAAACACAATGAGAAATGTAAAACTGGAAACATATCACATCATAACCTTAATTAGACGCAGCATCATTAGGATCTTCACATCAGTGTCCAGAATGGACAAAGACAAATGCCTGAAATGTCAAAAGGTGTGATGGCAGTGAGGGTTCTGTGTAGGCTGTAATTGGAGCGGTCAGATGTTGGCAGAACATCCAGTATCTGTTCCTCTCTCGCCGGACGGCACACCCGCTGGCTTGCTTCAGTCTCCTGTTCGTCTGGACTGATTGCAATTAAAACCAGCATGCTTTCATGCAGGATCTGAAAACGAGGCTCAGACGCTGGGAAGCGTTCATTTGTTTGGTTCCGCCACAGAGAGCCTGTAGTTCTGTATGTGGGGAGTCAGATGGGTGGATTGGGGGGGATTTGCAGTCTTCTGGAGGGACAGAAACAATCAGCACATTTGTTTGTTCGGCGCACAAGCAGAATCTGTGCGGATCTATAAATAGCAGCGAGTTAAGCTGCTGCAGTCCTGAAGAGAGCACTCTGATGAATATAAACATGAGAGACGGATCGAAGGAGCGAGGAGGAGGAACGGGACTCATAATACAACACAATCAGAGCACCACAGTTACACCCGTCACATTTCATCAGCTCACGGTCCGTCATCACCACGCTGAACCACACACAGTCTGATGATCACACGCTCAGTGACGTATGAGAGAAATTATAAACATTATGCAATTCATTAAATGTCTTCTATACAGGATCTTAAGGGCCTGAATGCAGCTGTTATGTAAATTAAATGTCAAGAAGCAAAGCTATTCCTGTTAAACGTGTTACCAAGAAAAAAATAATAATAATTATGAACAGAGAAGAAAAAAAGATAAATAAACATTGGACGATGGAAAGAAAACATTGTGACATTTAATTGATAAAAGTATTCATTAATTCATAAAAAGCTCATAAATACTGTATCACTGTGGGGGGGGGGGGGTTCTCTCTTTCCCCCGCTTTCCTTCACTTTTAAATAGCTTAAATCAAATCAGCGGAGGTTTGGCATCAATTGCCAGAATGCAACAACAAAATACAATGTCAAACTCACTTTAGCCTGTATATAAAACAGAAATGTTATTAACAAAGCAAATATGGGGTAGTGTTGGCGCAGTGGACAAATCACATGCCTTTGGTGTGAGAGACCCGGGTTCGAATCCACTGTGAGACACCAATGTGTCTCTGAGCAAGACACTTAACCCCTAGTTGCTCCAGAGGCATGCGACCTCTGACCTCTGACATATATAGCAATTGTAAGTCAATTTGGATATAAGCATCAGCTAAATGAATAAATGTAAATGTAAATAAAAATAAAAATACACCATGCTATAGGGCAGGCTATGCCAAATATAAAATAACAAATAGCTTACATGAAGTTAAAATATGTATACCAAACTGGAAATAGGATAAGTAAACATGTATAATATATAACCAAATAAATAAGATGTGTAGAACGTTTATTAGCAAGACGAATAAGTAATCTTAGACACTAACCTACTTGAGATCCCTCCAGTGTGAACAGCACTGACTGATTAAAAAACCTATTACATCATTAAACGAATCCTGGATTACTGAGGCTCAGGCGAGAAGATGAAACTCAAACACAAACACAGATCGTCTGCTTGCATCAGTCAAGAAGCTTTCACAACCGTTGTAAGTCTCTCCATCAGCTGTTAGATCTCATTACACACTGCATGTGTCAAGCAGAAGAACCAAACGCACTACACCTACAAGCAGAAAATCATAATCATACAACACCCAACGAGACGCACCTGAGTGACTCGGAGAAGTCATGATGTCTGGAGCAGCTGATGCCTTCTCTAAACTTCAGATACAGCTCCAGCAAAGCAGCGTTTCCTGCTCCTCGTCTCGACAGATCCAGCAGCTGTTAGAAAACAGAGATCCAGTAACTAAAGCTCTTATTACAGAGATTTCTCATAAAAACATAACATTTCTCTATATTGTAATCAATATGATCACACTCGTAATAATCGCTTTAATGAGCTTCTGTCTGAAATTAATGTTAGCTAACTGTAAGATTCTATTATATCGAACTGTTCATTTGTGATATCAAGATTACTTGTACACATTCACTTCTGCTTTATAATATAGACACACGCATTTCTGTAAAACACTTAGCTTTAGATTAGTAAAGATTAGCAGTTACACAGCATCAGACAGTGCTGGCAAAGCCCTCCCATGCATTCAGATCAAACACTGCATCAAATGCAACTCATGGACTTTACCTTCATTTATCTTCAGAAGAGACCTTTCACATGGACACATTATTGAGCAGATATACAACAACAACATTTACCAGTGGGAAAGAAAACAGCAGGGCTAACTTCCTCAGTTCAAACATGCACACACACACACACACACACACACATGTTTGTTTTTGTGTAAAGTGTGTTCATCCCATAGGTGTAATGGTGTTTATTCTGTACAAACTGTATATTCTATGGCCCTTCACCAACCCTACACCTAACCCTAACCCTCACAGGAAACTTTGTGCATTTTTACTTTCTCAAAAAATCTCCTTGTAATACCTGTGTCATACCCATGTCATTATACAGAGTTGTGTCCTGATATGACACAAAAACAAGAACACACACACACACACTCAGGCACACACACGATCAGTAGGGACTTTCCAACAAAGGACAATATTTATTTACACAAAGTCAGTTTTTTGTTCATATAGGCCTGTTATTGTGGACATGTTATTACAACCCTAACCCTAACAACACTACCCCACGTGGATGAGGACATGGAGTGTGTGGGTTATTCAATTTGTACACAGCGTTTTTACAGAAGACCAGGTCTTACGCTTTATCTCAATCATTTTTAGTAACTCAACTACTCTACAACTGATGATCACCAATATATCTTATGTTCTGTCAGTGGAATCCTGTGATGTTCGTGAAATGAAAGACTCTCTTTCGCACGACAGAAGCGTGATCTCAGGGTCTTCTGGACCATCAGGTCATTTCTCTCCTGAAACGGGTCTCTGACCTCACCAGACGGGGATGTTGGTGGCATGTAAGCTAACCTTCTTTGACAGTCTGTGTGTGTGGGGGGGGGGGGGGTGATTCCCATGTGGCCATTATGTTCACTCTGGGGCTTCCATTGTCCCTCAAGCTAAAGACTGGAGCCTAAACAGATAATAAAACACCATATGCCATCTCCTGAATCAATTTCTGAACAAATAAGAATTCAAATAGAAGATAACTCAGAGCAGTGTACTAAACATGAGGTGGAGCTTTGTTTTGATTGCAATTTTAAAGGTAAGTTATCTGTTAGTTTCTGTTCCAGCTGTCAAGCAACGACCACCAACTGTAATGCTGAACATCAGTGTGTGTATCTGGGTGTGGGTGTGTGTGTGTGTGTGTGTGTGTGTGTGTGTGTGTGTGTGTGTGTGTGTGTGTGTGTGTGTGTGTCACGGCAATCCTTTCTCAACCTCATTCACAAAAAGCGGTCTAACCCGCCCATCTCGAGTCGCTTCGCATCATTGGCCGTCGCTCGGTTAAACACAATAATCACACAATACTAGTTAAAGCTGGTTTCAGGTTAACCGTTACGCGCAGCTGATCTCCACTGAAGAGGTTTTTCTCACATGTGAAGGTAAATCTCTTCGAGCATCATTGAACGAAGCTGCTGAAGACGAGCATAATAACAACAAACCGCCGCGCGCGGAGCTCGTGACGCGGATCGCTCGCTCGTTCGCTCACCTGATCGCGGCAGACGCAGGACGCTCGCGGGATCAACGGCACACATCTGAATTCGCCCGGAATGCGCAAAAGCCACAGAAGCGCCGTCTGACAGATTCCGCCATACTGGATTTTTGATTCGGGAATCACGTGTGGCGGGACTGAACGAGAGGCGGGAACATCCACGCGCCACACGCGCGATGACGTCAATCCTGACGGGCACGCGGATAGTGATGATCAATAAAGTGTTTCTTTAGCTTGTGCTCCAGAATTATCTGTTAATAACACACCAGACGACGTTTGTTTTACGTGAGTGCGTGCGAACAGTGGTGTCGCTAACGGCTGATAAGTGAATGTTGTTCATCTCTAAATCTTGTATGTTATCAGTTTTCAATGACTTGCTTTGACAGACAATCACAGTTTCTCTGATGTTGTCCTTCATGTGTCTGTGGTTCACAAACTCTTTTGATCAGGGAACACTGTAGACATGAATCCAAAACATTACAATATCATACAGTCCTCTTTCTGATGGAACAGACTGTGTATTTTAAGTCTTTCACTTGACATGTTTATTTGAGGCAATACAACAAAGCAAATAAGAGTGACAGATTTTAGCAATTTTCTTCTTCATTCTTAACAAAACAAGTGACTCTTGACATCAGACTACAACAACATTCAAAGGACTGTGATTCGAGTGTTCTTTATACAATAATGAATGTGCCAAAGCAGCTTTAAACCAGTGTTAAACAGGAAAATTGTGTGCTGATAATGTAAGATGTATCAGTTAAAGTCAGTTCATTGATGTCATCATCCAGTTCAGTTCAACATGGTGCCAGAAACTCAACAGAAGCAAGGAACCAAAGCTCCATCCGTAGATGTTAGTGTTATTAATATCCATCACTGAATACATGTGCACTCAAGATTTCTAATGTCATTGATTAAGCTAATATAGTAAGCCACATATCCATTCTGTAAGCCCAAGGACATTAGTGTGTTTCACGAAACAAGTACGCTCAACATATCAGGACAAAAGAGCGATCTCCTTTTGGTAGTTTGCAGCTGGTCCTCTTTCAGATGGTTATATTTGTGTGATCTTAACCTCTATCAACCAGTTGAGTCTTCTAAGAGAAAAATTCAAATTTGATTTCATGATTTCTCTTAACCCTTGGTTCTGTATTAAATGATCTCTTCTGCATGGAGCAACACATTAGTTCAGCGCTCATCGTGACATTTCTTCAGCAGATTGAGCACATGATTCAGAGCAGAACGTTTGGATCATTTCCACTCGTCACCACACTCCCTTTTTTGTGGCGTTCAAATTAAATAATGCAACATTTTCAGTTCTATTATTTGATTCCAGATCGTAGACACCCACATTAAGAATGAACATGGATTTGTACAGTTGGCACAGAGCAAAAAATTACAATTCCCAACATTACCCAACAGCCAAACCCTTTCATCTGAACATCTGAATTTTGTGCAGAGAGAAGTGGATTCTTGTCTATCGTAACAATTATGTTAGTGAATTTAAAATCTGAAGGAAAAGGAAGTCGTGGAACAGCAGCAACAAACACCCCGAGTTATTTTAATTTATAACTTTATTTTATACTTATAATCAAGGGGGTTTCTTTAATTTGAGGGGTTTATTGCAATAGCTTTTAAAACCATGAAGTACTTGAATAATTCATGTTGTAGTCTAAGAACATTTGTATTCTCTGTAGTCTTGGTAAATTAAGTAATGATGGTCCAGATGGAGCCAGGTGATGTTTAGGAGAACGGCCCACGGTTTATGCTTCATGTCAGTCCAGTAACAGACAGAATCTGGTTCGGATTATGGTTTCCATAGTAACAGAGGATTTATACTTCTCTTTATGAACCTTTGAGCACAAGTTATATAACATGTCTGGAAGTCTAATTGAATGCCTTTTGTTCGCTTTTCATGTTTCATATAAATAATGGAAATGTTTTCTAAAACATAAAGCAGTTTGTCTTGACTGTCTTACATTATGTGCAAACAAGCATGTGTTGGGATTGATATATTATTAATTTTAATGGTAATCATGCATCGATGTGATTGAGTGTGAATGAGTGTCTTGGTACTCCAAAAAGCAGGTTATGTGACGTATCGGATTAGCGAGGTTAGGTTCAGGGTATGTAAGTAACCATAGCAACTTCTGTTCCAGGGTTAGTTCACTTCATCGCACGTGTGATCTACTGACGAGCCTTTAGTGGACCTGACAGATGCACAACATTATATTATATTGTAATATGTAATATAGTCTATTATATATATATATATATATATATATATATATATATATATATATATATAATCAATCAATCAATCACCTTTATTTATATAGTGCTTTAAACAAAATACATTGCTTCAAAGCAACTAAACAACATTCATTAGGAAAACAGTGTCTCAATAATGCAAAATGATAGTTAAAGGCAGTTCATCATTGAATTCAGTGATGTCATCTCTGTTCAGTTTAAATAGTGTCTGTGCATTTATTTGCAATCAAGTCAACGATATCGCTGTAGATGAAGTGACCCCAACTAAGCAAGCCAGAGGCGACAGCGGCAAGGAACCGAAACTCCATCGGTGACAGAATGGAGAAAAAAACCTTGGGAGAAACCAGGCTCAGTTGGAGGTCAGTTCTCCTCTGACCAGACGAAACCAGTAGTTCAATTCCAGACTGCAGCAAAGTCAGATTGTGCAGAAGAATCATCTGTTTCCTGTGGTCTTGTCCTGGTGCTCCTCTGAGACAAGGTCTTTACAGGGGATCTGTATCTGGGCTCTAGTTGTCCTGGTCTCCGCTGTCTTTCAGGGATGTAGAGGTCCTTTCTAGGTGCTGATCCACCATCTGGTCTGGATACGTACTGGATCCGGGCGACTGCAGTGACCCTCTGATCTGGACACAGACTGGATCTGGTGGCTACGGTGACCTCGGAATAAGAGAGAAACAGACTAATATTAGCGTAGATGCCATTCTTCTAATGATGTGGAAAGTACGGTGTTATGTGAAGTGTTTCCGGTTCAAGTTTACCTAATTAATGCAGCCTAAAAATCCTTTAACGGATTTGGATATTAAAAGCATATTAGTATGTTATGTGTATGCAAGGTTAAAGAGATGGGTCTTTAATCTAGATTTAAACTGCAAGAGTGTGTCTGCCTCCCGAACAATGTTAGGTAGGTTATTCCAGAGTTTAGGCGCCAAATAGGAAAAGGATCTGCCGCCCGCAGTTGATTTTGATATTCTAGGTATTATCAAATTGCCTGAGTTTTGAGAACGTAGCGGATGTAGAGGAGTATATTGTAAAAGGAGCTCATTCAAATACTGAGGTGCTAAACCATTCAGGGCTTTATAAGTAATAAGCAATATTTTAAAATCTATACGATGTTTGATAGGGAGCCAGTGCAGTGTGGACAGGACCGGGCTAATATGGTCATACTTCCTGGTTCTAGTAAGAACTCTTGCTGCTGCATTTTGGACTAGCTGTAGTTTGTTTACTAAGCGTGCAGAACAACCACCCAATAAAGCATTACAATAATCTAACCTTGAGGTTATAAATGCATGGATTAACATTTCTGCATTTGACATTGAGAGCATAGGCCGTAATTTAGATATATTTTTGAGATGGAAAAATGCAGTTTTACAAATGCTAGAAACGTGGCTTTCTAAGGAAAGATTGCGATCAAGTAGCACACCTAGGTTCCTAACTGATGACGAATAATTGACAGAGCAACCATCAAGTCTTAGACAGTGTTCTAGGTTATTACAAGCAGAGTTTTTAGGCCCTATGATTAACACCTCTGTTTTTTCTGAATTTAGCAGTAAGAAATTACTCGTCATCCAATTTTTTATATCGACTATGCATTCCACTAGTTTTTCCAATTGGTGTGTTTCACCGGGCCGCGAGGAAATATAGAGCTGAATATCATCAGCATAACAGTGAAAGCTAACACCATGTTTCCTGATGATATCTCCCAAGGGTAACATATAAAGCGTGAAGAGTAGCGGCCCTAGAACTGAGCCTTGAGGTACTCCATACTGCACTTGTTATCGATATGATACATCTTCATTCACTGCTACGAACTGATGGCGGTCATATAAGTACGATTTAAACCATGCTAATGCACTTCCACTGATGCCAACAAAGTGTTCAAGTCTATGCAAAAGAATGTTGTGGTCAATTGTGTCAAACGCAGCACTAATGAAATTAGTGAAACAGATAATACATACATGTTTTCATTTTATTATATTTTTTTTAATGATTCCCAATTATTTAGATTCACAATTTATAGTTGTGCAGTCTTTACATTTTTATTTCAATGTAGAAATTATCTATTCATTTCATTTTATATTGGGACAGATTTGTAACGTGATAGCATTAAATTTCTTAAGGGTCAATATCATGTTATCTGCATGTCCTGCGCTCCATCAAGCCCCGCCCATAATATCAACCCAAACCTCTCCAATCCGGCTTTATTGGTACCATGATGCTGTTCATCAACTTTCTTTGTCAACTCAGGCTTTGATCCTGAGTTTGTGGAGCGCGTGTACATGAATGTGTGACGTCACTGGCGAACAGCCAATCACGAGCCTTGCAATACAAAGCAAGTTTGATTTACTTCTCGTGAGAGACCCAGCGATATTCAAAACTAAAGGTTAAAGGTTTTGCTAAAGGTTAAGAGATTGAAGAATATGACAAATTTAAATGTCATATGACAAATGAAGGAGGACTAATAAAATAAATGATCTTGCACCATCAGTGTAGTCACAAGTGGAACAATTTATAGTGATAGAAACTTGAACATGTAAGGTCAGATTTGTAATTTTTAAAGTGGTGCAATCTTTTAATAATACAGCTTATTTACATTACATGATCTGTATACATTAATATTTATTTAAAATAATTTATAATAACTGTTAAACTAAAATTGCTTGTGTGTAAGAGATAAATAATAATATGAATTACAATAATTATATAAATCATAAAATGACTGAGTTATTATCATTAAAGCCAGACATCTATTATTTTTTTTTTTTTTTAAGCATAAGTGACCTTTAATTTGGAGCAACATAAACTGGAGTGACTTTGTGTCAGACATGTGTCACTTCTCTCACATCTGATTGGTCCAGCTTCAGTCTGAGATCTTGAATCCAGAACATAACCTGCCCCGGAGCAACGAACACCGATTAAAGCCGAGCTACTTTCTTAGTACCTAAAACCCAGGTTTGGCGGAAACAAAGCTGAAACATAGCTGGCTAGCCACCTAATCCAGCTTCATGGTACAGGCCCCATATCAGTCTCTGCTCATGTTTACATGTTTCCCCTTTCAGCGTCTACTAATGAGCTGATGAATTGGATCGTGATCGATGAGGGAGACTCAGAACATGTGCAGTGCTTGGGGTGCTCGCATACAAATACATTACAAATCTTCCATCCAGACTACTAAACTCATATTTCAGTTCAGATGTGAGTATGAGTGATTTGTCTGACGACGCCATCTAGTGCCACAGACTGCACTATTACCATAGACAGACTATTACAGAGCAGTCGGAGCCGGAAGTCCCGCCTTTCGACAGTACTCCGTTGAGGAAAACAATGGGCGCGATTGGCTTACGCGCTGTCAGTCACCGTGTTCTCCACGTCTTACGTCAGCGTGAGCTGTCTGGAAGAGCACGTGAAATACAAGAGCGTAAAAAAAACGCGTTACGGTAGGTTTATTATTCAGAAAACAGTACATTTAACAACACGTTTTTATAGAACCGTGACTTCAATACAATATCGCGAGTAACGGACAGAACCTAGAAACGCCTTTCAGTCGAGGTCAAGCGGAAAGAGCTCGTGATAAAACTTTACTAGGAACGTAATGAAATAAATATATTACTGATGGATAATCCTGAGGAAGATTCACTGAACCTGTACGAAGATGAAGAAATCATCGAGGTTATTGATCTCGGTGACACAGAACAGACCGCAGGTGTGTGTTTATCACTGAATGTTTTACATGGTGTGTCTCTCTCTCTCTCTCTCTCTCTCTGTGTGTGTGTGTGTGTGTGTGTGTGTGTGTGTGTGTGAGAGAGAGAGACACTGTAAGGATGTCCCCACGATAAATACAGATAGCTAACATGATAAATGTTTTATTTTAATGTAATTAAAAAATAAATGTTTGGGTGATGTTTTGGTTTGTGATTGGAATGAAAAATAAAAAAGCACGTCCTCAAAAAGATATAAAAAAACATGCATGTGTTTGTTCAGAGGATCTGGCGGAGGAGCTGGAGGATGTAGATCTGGCGGAGGCTGGGAATGTGGATGATGACGGATGGGAGACGGAGGATGAGATGGAGTCTGAGCAGGACGACAGTGAACTGACCTTCTCCAAACACAAGGGTGACTCTCCACACACACCTCAGCGTCTGAGAAACGCTCCTCCGTCATGAGATCTTACTGGATGCTGTTTTTGATTCGCAGGTTCTGTCTTTTGTGTCAGTTTGGACCCCGTGAGCAACAGTCTGGCTGTCACCGGCGGAGAGGACGACAGGGCCTTCGTGTGGAGCGTGTCTGATGGAGACGTGCTGTTTGAATGCACAGGTCTGGAGAAGACTTTCATCGTTTATATGCTCTGTGTCCATCAGCACAAACCTGGTTCTGTCTGATTCACTGCAGGTCACAAGGATTCGGTCACATGTGCTGCGTTCAGCTCCGACTCCAAGCTGGTGGTGTCTGGTGATATGAGCGGTCTCATTAAGGTCTGGAACGTGGAGAACAAGGAGGAGATCTGGTCTTTTGAGGTTGGAGACCTGGAAGTAAGTTAGAAGCACATCGCCGGTGCTCTGCTTGCGTTGCTGGTGTTTGTGGAGAGTATTTGAAGCGTGTGTGTTGCGCTGCAGTGGTTGGAGTGGCATCCCTGTGCTCCCGTGCTGCTGGCCGGAACAGCTGATGGGAACGTCTGGATGTGGAAGATCCCGAGCGGAGAGTGCAAGACATTTCAAGGGCCCAACTGCCAGGCGACTAGTGGGAAGATCCTTCCTGACGGTGAGAGCTGAGGCTGTCCAAAGACTCTGAGTTACTAACTGACTGTTTTAAATGTTTGTCTGTCTTACAGGAAAGAGAGCAGTTGTGGGCTACGAGGACGGAAGTTTACGTCTGTGGGACTTAAAACAAGGCAATGCCGTTTATGTCATCAAAGGTAATACATCCTTCACACACTTTCCTCCGAGAGTCATTGGTGCCTTTACAGATGGTGGTTCACACGTAAATGAAACTTCTGGCATTTACTCGCCCTCGTGTCGCTTTAAACCTGTATAGCACAAAACCATAGGTTTTTTTTTCTCTCCTAGTGTTTGTTTTTGTCACGTCACAGGGGTCCAATGTAATGCTTCTGTTTTGTGGACAAAAGCAGTCTTCAAAATAACATATTTTGTATCATACAGGTTTAGAAAAAGTTTAAAGCTCTTTACTATCAATTTAGTGTCAAGCCATTTGAGATGTTTGACCACAGAAGTCACCAGGCCCAGATTAACACAGTGTAGAGCCCTAGGGTGAATCAGTGAATCTGAATAATATTGCATTCATTCAATACAGCAACATGTCTGCAAAAACAAGCAAGTAGAAATCTTTGAAGCTCCCCTGAACACAAACACATTTATGCTGACCGGATCACACACCGTACTTTTCGATCGCAAATGTGACTAAAATGATTTTCAGGTGATTTTAAATCACTCAGGCACAATAAGAAGTGAAATAGATCTGAGTTGGATCAGGTTGGTGCTCACATGCGTCTAATCACACACACTGAAGCAAAGCCAAATAAAGCATCTGGTCACACAGTGTGAGAGTGAACTTTGTGTCACATGTTTCAGCACTTTTGAGTGTTTGACTTCTGTAAAAGCACAGTATGTGAGAATGACACAATCACATAAAATAAAAATAAGAAAAAAAAAGTTATTTGTTACATTGAGTTGTCCTGTTACATTGAGTTGGCTCTGAAACTATTTGGGTTGTCATCAGAAAATGTCAATGTTCATGCTACAGAAGAGATTGAAGCCGTGTTGTTTTCTCAGGTCATGATGGTCATCAGGGAGCGCTGACCTCTGTGGCGTGTAATAAAGAGGGAACGCTGGTCCTGACCGGGTCAGTGGATGGTCAGGCTAAACTCTTCAACACATCCACAGGGAAGGTGAGGAGAGATACGGCTGTGCTGACATCAGTATTATTATTACTTGAGATACTGTATTTCTTTGTTATGTGTTTATGTACTGGAGCAGGGAAGCCTGTGACTGGTGCTTCGGCAGAGTTTCTCTGACAGATGAGGCTGTAGTAGTGCAGTAAAAAAAGACTTCTTTGTTGCCTTTTTATCCATCACATTTTAGAAATCATCAGAAATTATATATCGACTGAAAACTTAAAATCTCAAAATTCATCCTTTAAATACCCATTTTAAAATCAGACATTGCATTACAATGTAAATGGTACATCAATATCATGTTACAAAATATTTTCATTCATGAATTATAAAAATGTAAGTTTGGATCGTGCACTACAAAGTGAATTTTTAAAAATGTGACAGTTAAGGGGTTAAAGGGGTCATATGCGATTTCAATTAGTTTTCAAGCTGTTTGTGAATAGATAAGTTCCCTAAAGTTGCAAATACTAAAGTCTCAAACACCAAGAGATATTCTATATAAAAGTTAAGACTCGTCCATGCCCTCCTAAATCGCCTCGTTTAAACACGCCCCACATGTGTACGTCACTGTGTGGGAAGATTTGCGTAATGCTACTGTTCCAGAACAGTTCAACCCAAATATTCAGATGTGTGCAGTGTATTTATGGAGGATGAGGACTGTTCCCTGATCCTGGGTGAGTAGACTACAGAGAAGCCTGTTCTGACTCACAGACTGTAAGTAGGTTTTTATATTTAAAGGATTTGCCATTGATGATTCAAACGCCAGTTTTGAGGAGTGTAGAGTAGTACTTGTTGTTTGTTATTTCTCTATCACAAATTTAGACATGGTTTTATGTTTACACAGCGCAAAACACTTTGTGTAAAAAGACAGTATAAGTCATTATCCGTAATTATGTCCCCACTGGATGGTACTAATGCCTCGTTTGTAATGGGTTTTATTGGTTTTGTCTCGTTGTGCCGGTGTTCTGACGATTCATGCAACCCTGTCAGATTTTGGTACCTTCCATTATTAGCATAATTCAGAAGCAAAATCCTTTATTAACGTGTACACTACCCTAACCCTAACCCTACCCTTACAGTGAGATAAATACAGTGTTGTTAGCATAAACTGATAGGTAGCATTATTTGTTAAAACACCAGGAGATCGTTCCCGCAGCACTGTGACGAGTGTCCAGTTACAGTTTGGGTTCATTTCCAAGCACTGGACCTTGATGTAATCTGATGTAGATCATCACTCGAACACCATCATCGAGCTTCATGTGTGATCCCTGTAATGTGATTTATTATTATTTATTTTTTCTTTAGGTGTTATGCTCATTTTCCAGTGAAATCAGTGAAGCAAAAGACTCCATGCAGGAGCAGGATTCCAACTCTGTGGAATCTGTGGGATTTTGTAATGTGTAAGTAAAGCAAATAGTCTATTAATTCAATATGTATATATAAAGAATCTATTTACACAAGTAATTTCAAACAGGGCTTAGATTTGTTTTGATGTGCTTTATCGTTGTCCAAACCACATTTGGTGGATCTATTGCTACTCTACTAACCTCAATGATAGCATCCAGTACCATCACAGCCAATTAGTGTTACGTTTGTTAATGAAAACTAATATGAAAAATGTTCGTCTCACAGTTTTTTCCCCTGATGAAAACGAGACTATGATGAGACAATAATAAGCTCAGTAAAGGGGTCACGTGATGCGATTTCAAGTTTTCCGTTCTCTTTGGAGTGTTTACAAGCTGCATAGATAAGCTGCATGATCTTAAATCCAAAGAGATATTCTTTATCAAAGTTAAGACTCCATGCCATGGCCCACAAAATGCCTCGTTTAAACACGCCCCCATGTCTACATCACTATGTGAGAATATTTGTGTAATGCCTCCCAAATGTTCACACAAATAAAGAAGGTGTGGTTTCAGTAACACCGTTAGTGTTGGAGCAGTTGTGTCTGGGAGATGTGTGTGTGTGTATCTAGGACAAAGCAAGAGACCTTTATTTGCTCTGAAAGTAGATGCATTTAGGAATCTTTAAGATTACTCACAACAGAACAGCAACGCAGTTTATGGAAAGCCATTTCGTGAACCTAGGACAGGAGGTCATTCTGACTTTACTACGGCAATGGGAGCTTCTGAATTAGCTACTGGAAGTTTGTTTTATTATTAGTTGAAGTATTTGCTATTGACTTTTCAAATGCAGAGCTTTGTGTGGTGTGTCTGCCTGTGTGTGTGTGTGTGTGTGTGTGTGTGTGAGAGAGAGAAAGAGACAGGGTCATTCACATCACAGTGGGGTTAGCTGTCTTAACCGTGTGAACACATACGAGCTTCATCACTGGCTGTTACGCCAATCTGTTCCTCTTTCAGCTTGAACTGATGTGAATGTCTTTACATTTATTTTGAAAGATGAAGCTCTCGATTATGGAAAGGGGCGTCACATTTCTGACGAGTGCTTGTGGTGTTCAGCCAATTACAATGCACTGGGTCAGTTGGCCAATCAGAGCAGATTGTGCTTGTCAGAAGGAGGGGCTTTGTAGAAAATGATGCGTTTAAAAGAGGCGGGGCATAGAGGACCTACAATAATGTACAGTATTTGAAAAATAATGTGTTTTTTGAACATTAAAATACACCAAATATTGATCTTTAAGAAAGCATCATATGACCCCTTTAAATGATAACTGAGACTAAATAAACATGCAATATCATGGACTAAAAAACACCTAGATTAAAATGTAGTTAAAAGGACAAAAATAATTACCAAAATCATTTTATTTATTTTTAAAAAAGGCGACCCAAAACATTTCTGACTGCTGTGAAAGACTCTATGAGTGTTCATGTTTGCGGTTGCCAGATATCAACAGCTGAAATCCCCCAATCAGAGTTTTTCTGATTACGTGCTCCTCCTGGCTTTTTGCTTTATGCAATCTGTCAAACAATCAAATGTGCTTTCTGTGATCTGAAAACACTAACATACTTAGAAAATAAAATGTATAAATTAATTTTCCAAATCACAACAATCATTGCAATTAAAATTTAGCCAAATATTTTTCATAAATGTAACCATTATAGAATAAGATGAAAATATGATGAAAATGTGTAAGTTTCCACTGACTAAAACTAGACTAAAATACACAGACATTTAGTCGAAAAAAAATTGATAAAAACTAAAACAGGACAAGGTTGACTAAATTTGATAAAAATAAAAAGTTGCATTTGACACAGCATTAAGACTAAAATAAAAATAGCTGACAAAATGAACACTGCAGCTGATGCATGAGTCCACAATCTGCTGCAGCCTGGAATCATCAGCCCAGAGGAGAACGTTCCCCTGAATCAACCTCAAACATCAACACATCTGTACCGTACGAAGCACTGTTAATAACCATGACTTGACTTTCAGGTTACCCCTAGTTGCTGTTGCATATCTGGACGGAACCCTGGCCATTTATGATATGAATTCACAGAGCCTCAGACATCGGTGTAAACATGAGGTAAAAGCTTAGAATCCATATATAGGCACTTTTCTCATTTCACCCGTGCGTTTTTGAATCTGTGTGTGTGTGTGTCTGTCAGGTGGGTGTAGTGCACCTGCAGTGGGAGGAGGCGTCTGCGGTCATCTCCACCTGTAATCTGGCTGGTGTGGTCACTCTGTGGGACGCCAGATCAGGAGTCATGATGTCAGAGTACCACGGACACTCGGCTGAGATCCTCGACTTTGTGCTGAACAGGTCAGTCTGTTAAACTGAGTGTGTCCAGTTGTGTAGGACGGCGGTTGATGTTGTCATTGTCTGTAGGATGAAATGCTCCGAATCGCTGAACAGAGTGAACAGTGTTAATGTTATGTTATGAAATGTAAATGATGTAAATAGTGCTGTCAAAGTCAATAAATCAACAGGAGATTCAATGTTTTAGACCGTTAGCTGTTTAACATGGTTAACACATTTACCTAATTAGATATTAGAATGGTTATTGTTCTTTGGTGTTGTTTTTTTTAAGACTAGGGATGTGCACAAAGTCTACTTTCATCAACATTTCAAATCAATGATAAATTATTAGATAAATTCTATTTAAATAAGAATTATTGAAAAATAAGGATTTGACTATTCCAGTAGCCAAATCTAATACTGAATGCCACAGAACATGTTAAATATGCAACATAGTTGCCCTGTCATTGTACACTTGAGTTATCCACTAAATAATTTAATGTTTTGTCATTTTGTCCACAAAAACATAACAAGAAAGTAAATTATTTAAATGTAGCATGTAAAAATTTAATTTAACAATCTTTTAGTGGTACATAAGCCTTTGTGTTATTTCTCTCCATGTGCAAGTGTTTGTGTGTGTGTGTGTGTTTGTGTGTGTGTGTGATTTTCAATGGGCTGCTTTGCATATGAAGTAAATGTTCGTGTTTGTACAGTAAGCACTCGCTCCTGGAGTTGCACTGATTGACGCAGGGCAGCCATAGCAAGGTTTTGGCATCTTGTGCACTTTGATTTCTGTTATTTTTGACCAAAGTAAAATGACCGCAACTAAAGATATTTGGCAGTTTTAACTGTAAATATAAATGTGTGCAGTATCTCTTTCATATGTTGGTGTGTGTGGTCCGTGTTCACAGAGACGCGTCAGTCGCCGTCACCGCCGGAGGAGACCATAACGCCAAAGTGTTCTGCCTGCAGAGACCCGACCGATAGACACCGTCTTCATCTGGATCCTGGGTGACTTCAGCAACTGAATATCTCCCCACTATTTCGAGATCGTTCAGTTGGATGGTCAGATTAATGATCTTCCCTTTCGCTGTTGTTATGTGTCTGTTTGCTGGTTAAGGAACAGCTTTTGTCGTTCTTCTCTCACCACTAGCTGTAAACTGTTAGCAGACACACATTCACAACTGCCTGTGGACTGTCTTGGCAAAAGTTCAGTGCTGAATGGTTGGCCATACAATCTGTTGTATTTAATCAATGTCATGTTGAAACAACCTTAATTTTATTCCTTTGTAGCATGTTAGAAGAATGTTTGAAATGTGATGTTGAATAAACACAGCAGTGATGTTAACTCTGCTGAGAGGCTGAGTATTTGCACTGCGTCCGCTCCAGGGGCTCGTCCCAATACTTGCGGTCTTTGCACTTCACTACCTGTCTGCTAACAAGATGCATTTCTGCTGAAGTCAGGGTCAGAAATTAGCCGGGCTTTGGGACAAAAATGCCACCAAAATAACAAATTTAAGACAGAGGGAAAAAATGCTCTTGCACAAATAAACTAAATCCGTAACGGCTGTCGTGATTAAAGTGAAATATGAAAGTTTAAAGTGTTGATTGCAGCATTAAATTTAAATATGCTTTGGTTGCATCAGATTAATTTTTAAGCATTTTTTGCCCAGTTGAGCATCATAACCAATCACATAGTTTCTGTTGAACTTAGAAATGCAACGTTGAATCGAGGGCTATTAAATAGTCATCGCAGAAAACACTGAAGTGGTGTTCTGTGCATTTCCAGCTGACTGAGTTCTGCATCTCGCCAGTTCCTTCATTAAAATGTCTAGTTTCTGATTCAGTCCCATCACTGTCTCGGACCCTGGTTAAAGTGGGTGTGAAAGTGTATGAAGAACTTTTCATGACCTGATGGGACACGTATAGTGTGGGTTAAAAATGCAAGAAAAGTTTGAACAGCTTTATTACAAGGTTTGATTTTTAATTCATATAAACGAAACACAATACAGTTGCGGTTGTAATTAATAAAAAGCAGTTGCAAACATTTTACACTGATTTACTACCAAATTATATTATATCTAAATATCTCAACTTTGGACAGTTTTTCTTGACATTGCATGGTTTTGGGGCTAGTTACTTCCCAAACATGATGAATGAAGGGATGCACTCTCTTATAATTCTGATACTACATGCTCTGTGTGAGAATGAGCACTAGTCAGTCCAGATGTTAGACACTCCACCGTATTCATTCAGTCACAGCAGCCAGGTCTGTTGAACTCCAGGAAATACTTCAGCAACAGAATAATACAAATTACAATCTTATAATTATTGTTGTTACACACACAACCACATCTATCTTTTTTCATCTATGTTTTGTCTTTAAGTGCTACACTGATGTCAGTGATGTCCACTAGTAAGTGTGGAGCAGGAATTGATTGTAAAAGGGAAATGTTTGTTTCTTCATTGTACTCATTGTGTTTTGCTTGGTTAACCTGTTTAACTTGTTTCAATGATAAATAACATTATCACAATGTACACTTTTTTATCTCTATTTTGGTATAAATGTCCCTAATGTAATTTTGTGTAATGTCTCCATTTCAGGTATTTTTTTAGTTGTCTTTCTCTACACTTTATCTGTTAGTAGTTATGCACATCTCTGACATCCCTCCTGACTCGGTCAAAGTCTCAAATGGTCTATCGTCCTCTGTCTTTATCTGTCATGCGTACATGCATTAGCAGTGCATGTCACAGGTTTGTAGGTTTGCTCGGGTGTTGCTCAGAGTTTTACGAGCGACGTTCCCCCTGTACTCGCCCCTGTTCACTTTCTCTGCTTGACAAGCCACTTGTCTCTTTCCAGCTGTTCTCAGTGGATCTTACTTGTAGAGCTCTGATGTAAAATCAGACTTATAATGGACTGCTATTGCCTTTTACAGTTTGCTAACCTGCAAACTTTATGTTGTACTAAACAACCTGACATGACCCAACAGTGATGAAGACCTGAGTTTAAGTTTAATCTTCTCTTCAAGCCAAGCTGACAAAAGGTATGTTTTCTTTCTCACTTTTCATTTGCTCTATGAATAATTATTTAGGAAACCCCGCATTCATAAAGAAAGGGTTGAATTTATGGTCAGGAGTTACTTGTTCATGACTTATAAACCCGGCAAATGGACCATTTATGACCTACGATCAAGGTCTTTTAGCATCTGCTTTCATTAGATATATTTTTATGTTGGCATTAAAATGTAGAATGGACATTTTATAGACTAAAACTTTTGTTACATATCAAAGCTTTTTACTTTTATTTGAATAATATAATATAGTGTGGCATCTAATGCAAAGATGCTGAAAGGATGTTCTAAATGGAACTCAGAATAAACAACATCAGTGAAGAACTATTATTTTTGTAGATCACACATACTTAGAACTGAATTTATAATCTCTCGGTTTAGCAGCTTTGTCTTATAAAGCAGGTTTAATGCACATTGAACACGAAAGTGCTTGAGTGTGTGTTCTGTGCTCTTGGTTGTTTCCTTATCTAGCCGTTTTGGTTTCTGACGCTTGTATATCAAGACAATTGTTGGCTCTTTTATTACTAGTAATGCTCCTCATTTGGAAGGGTTTAAGAAATAATACGAGTAATGATATGCAACACAAAGAGTTTATCAGTCCTGCTGTAACCCTAAAAATAGGACATTTTCGGCTTCATTCATGAAACATGAGCAGAACTAATTTTTGTGTAAATTATCGTAAAGCTGTTTTGACTTAAATTTTCGAATTCACAAAATGTTTGTATTTTGAAAATGTAAAGTGATGTGAAAGAAATGTACACCTGCTCCCTAGCATGTGTTAATGGTGCTCTTTTTGGCAAACTGATGACACTGAAATTGATGCAATACCATAATTACAAGTACATTGTACTAATTGTGAATGAGCATCTACAAACACCCTATTTACCAATGATTGGAATTCATTAAAATACACGTTTAACTATCAAATCTGACATTTACGAAGAGTTTTTGAATCTAGAGGAGAGTTTTTTGGAAGGTTTCTGCACAAATTACTCATAATTTATTCACATATTTACGCAAGTTTCATGAATTAATATGCCATTTCCAGTAGATGCAGGAATGCACATTTATGTCTGACAAAAAAATCCAGATGCATGAATCAAATCTGCACATACAATTAACTAAATTAGCCTGAAAGAACAAATCATGATCAGTAGATCTGCTGTATTACTAATCTTTTTTAACTATTATATCAAAAAGGGGGACCAGCTGCCACAAGCTGTGTTAGTGTGCTGTGACAAGATTTAAGTTTTGTTAATTAAATGTATTTGAGGGTCATTATGGCAATAACAACTGCTGTCATATAGTTTCTTAGGGAGGACAACTTGTAAAATCAACCCTAAAACCTTTCAGGGGAAGGGGAAAAACCTAATGGATTTTTAAATGTTGACACGATATAACTAGTAATATGAATTGTTGTGTCATTGTTCCATGATGTGTGTTGTTTTGCTAACAGAAAATCAATGATGCATTGCTCTCTTCGCGTAGGTTTAACAGATTTAAGAATGGATGTTTGGTGCAGAAAGTCGCAGTAATGGCTGTGGAGATGCGAAATGTCTCCGGGAACAATGTGGAGGCCCAGCTGATCTATGCCATCACGCTGCCCGTCTCCTGTGCCATCATCCTGATCAACCTGCTCATCATCCTGGGCATCATCTGTAACCGTCAGCTTCACAGCTCACAGAACTACTTCTTTCTAAGCCTGCTGGTGGCCGACTTGTGCACCGGCGTGGCACTTCCCTTCATCCCCTGGATGGGCCTGAACCGCCCTCTCAGCTTCTCGTCCTGCCTGCTGGTTCACATCTTTCCCAACTTTCTGTTCCTGGCCTTTCTCTTCAACCTGGTGCTGGTGCACTATGAGCGTTACCGGAGCATCATGAGTCCCCTTAAGCGTGGACAGCTCTGGCTGCATCGCTGGTTTGTGCTGCCACTGCTGGCTGTGTGGATGCTGCCGCTGCTGTTTGCACTGCTGCCTGCCTTTGGCTGGAACAACAAAGCTATTCATGATCGGAATGAGTGCTGTCCAATAACCAACAGCACGGCGCACTCTAACTGCATAGCACTGTCTGGAGAGCGTTGCTGTACATACCGCAGTGTTTTTCCAAATGCTTTCATCTATTTGGAAGTATATGGTCTACTGGCACCCGCTATTCTTTCCATCGCTGCCATGACGTGCCGTGTGCTGTGGATCACACGAGAACAGCTGAGGCACATCCAGCGTCTGCAGCGAGCCGTAGCAAACAGGAAATGCAGACGGAGAATGGAAATGCGTTATGCTTGTTGTGTAGCAGCCGTTTCCCTCGCCTTCCTGACCTGCTGGGTGCCCTACATTGTTTACACCCATGTAGGCATGGAGTTTTTGCTCAGACAGGGAGGAAAGAGCAATCGCACTGGCCACATTGTGCTGTCCTGTGTTGGTATCGGGGGCACTGCAGTCGTGCCTCTGTTTTTGGGACTCGCCAACAGGGAGTACACAGATCCAGTCAAGAAACTGTTCTGCAGACTGTGGCACCGCCACGGACAAAGTGTGCAAATGGACACTAGCCTTCGATTCAGCTGATCAAATTGCCATTTGACTAATTTTTGTATTTGTAATATTCAGCTAAAGATAACATGTGAGCTGGGTTTCAGTGAAATGGTCTATAGGATGCTTGAATGTTTTTTTATGTACTGAGTGTCAAGAAAATCTTGAAATAATCTTTAAGTGAGAGTGTTTGTGCAGACTCATGAAGCAACTGCTGTGCCACTTATCTACTATAGAGAAGGAGACTTAAAAAGTGAAAAAAAAGAAAGTGACGTGACATACCGCCAAGTATGTTGACCCATACTCTGACTTAGTGCTTTACATCTAACCCATCTAAAGTGCACACACACAACAGTGAACGCACACCCGGAGCAGTGACACACACACACACACACACACATACACACACACAGCAGTGAACGCACACACACACACATAGCAGTGAACACACACACATGTTGGTATATGTGGTTTATGGGGACTCTTCATAGGTGTAATGGTTTTTATAATGTACAAATTGTATATTCTATGGCCCTACCCCAACCCTACCCCTAACCCTAACCCTCACAGGAAACTTTGTGCATTTTAGGATTTTCAAATTAATAATTCTGTATGATTTAAAAATGTCCTCATAAACCACCTCATTGTAATACCTGTGTCATACCTATGTCATTATACAAATTTGTGTCCTCCTTAACCACATAAACAAGCTCACGCACACATCCACACATAACAGTGAACGCACACCCGGAACAGTGAACACACACACACACACACACACATAGCAGTGAACACACACACACACACACACACACACACACACAACAGTGAATGCACACCCGGAACAATGAACACACACACACACACACACACACATAGCAGTGAACACACACACACACACATAGCAGTGAACACACACACACACACACACACACACACACACAACAGTGAATGCACATCCGGAACAATGAACACACACACACACACACACATAGCAGTGAACACACACACACACACACACACAACAGTGAATGCACACCCGGAACAATGAACACACACACACACACACACACACACACATAGCAGTGAACACACACACACACACACACACACACAACAGTGAATGCACATCCGGAACAATGAACACACACACACACACACACACACACACACACACACACAACAGTGAATGCACACCCGGAACAATGAACACACACACACACACACACACACACATAGCAGTGAACACACACACACACACATAGCAGTGAACACACACACACACACACACACACACACACACACACACACACAACAGTGAATGCACATCCGGAACAATGAACACACACACACACACACACACACAAACACACACACACACACACACAGCAGTGAACACACACCCGGAGCAGTGAACACACCCTGAGCAGTGGGCATCATTTATGCTGTGGCACCCTGGGAACAGTTGGGGATTTGGTGCTTTGCTCAAGAGCACCTCAGTCGTTTTGTTTGCCGGCCCGGGATTCAAACCCACAACCTTTAGGTTTAGGAGTCAAACTCTCCAAACATTAGGCCATGACTTCCCCACAGTTTAAGGCAGCAGAGCAGCAACCTCCTTGATGCTTTGTAGATCGATGTTATTTAGGTGTTGGTAGGGTTAGATTTTGATGTTATTTTACCTAAAAAAATAAAATAGAAATAATGTCCCATCCAATTCTAGACCATTGTTCCATTTTTTTCCAGTCTTGTAACAAGTTAGTTCTAGGTGGACTTGCGGCAACATTGATCTTCACTGGAGGTTAGTTGTTTTCTTTTATCTTTTTATGCACTCTTGTTGTGGTTCTCCTAAATTACAGTATTTATAAATTTTTTTTTAAAAAGGTATGTTGAATTTATTTTGTGTAATATATAGGAAATGTGAGAAAGGGGTACAGAGATACTGAAGTACTGTATATTTTTTGGTTTAAAATAGATATTCATGCTTATGTCTGCCATCAGTTTTATATCCGACTTGTCCATTTTAAAACCTGTTTTCAGGAGCATTGTAAATAAATTGACATTAAACCAGGAGTGTAGAATAAACCAGCCATTAGCCTGTTTGTTTGTATAGTCAGTTTTGTGAATAAATCTATTTACAGTGCAATAATTATCCCTTGTGTAACATGAGTGGATCTTTGTTATTCCCAGTTCTTTCAGATATATTATACTGATATAATATCACACTTTAATGTGGTGTATTATACAGAATCTAAAGACATACAGTAACTTCCTTTCATCCTGACATTCTTCCTAATTTCAGAATATGATCACACTGTGAAATATGGAAATATTTTTTGTATGCTACAAGAGGGAATGTTCTTTGGCCTTGTATTGTGGCCTTTATGTCCAAAGGAAGGAGGAATGTTTTGTTTAGATTTTAGAAATCTGAGCAAAAGATAACAAATTTACATTAGTATGACAGTGATGAAAAACAGCACTGATGTCTGCAAGATAAACTGTGGAAGAATCATTTCTGGAGGGTAATACTTTGATATTGTGCAAAAGAAGAATGGATTATTTGCCTGTGGTAAAAATAATGTAAAATAAAATGAATGATACTCACCATACTTTACAGAGCTGTCAACTTAACACCAGGGACCGGTATCATGATGGTAGTTGAACAAATTCAGAGTTACAGGATTAGTTGGTAACATGGTTGTTGGTACGTTGGTACCATGATGCTGTTCATCAACTCTGTCAACTCAGGCTTTGATCCTGAGTTTGTGGAGCGCTTGCACATGAATGTGTGACATCACTGGCTAACCCTAACAGCCAATCACGAGCCTTGCAACACAAAGCAAGTTTGATTTACTTATCGCTAGAGACCCAGCGAAATTCAGAACTAAAGGTTAAAGGTTTTGCTAAAGTTTAAGAGATTGAAGAATATGACAAATTTAAATGTCATGTCAATCAATCAATCACCTTTATTTATATAGTGCTTTAAACAAAATACATTGCGCCAAAGCACTGAACAACATTCATTTGGAAAACAGTGTCTCAATAATGCAAAATGATAGTTAAAGGCAGTTCATCATTGAATTCAGTTATGTCATCTCTGTTCAGTTGAAATAGTGTCTGTTTTAATTTGCAATCAAGTCAATGATATCGCTGTAGATGAAGTGACCCCAACTAAGCAAGCCAGAGGCGACAGCGGCAAGGAACCGAAACTCCATCGGTGACAGAATGGAGAAAAAAACCTTGGGAGAAACCAGGCTCAGTTGGGGGGTCAGTTCTCCTCTGACCAGACGAAACCAGTAGTTCAATTCCAGGCTGCAGCAAAGTCAGATTGTGCAGAAGAATCATCTGTTTCCTGTGGTCTTGTCCTGGTGCTCCTCTGAGACAAGGTCTTTACAGGGGATCTGTATCTGGGGCTATAGTTGTCCTGGTCTCCGCTGTCTTTCAGGGCAGTAGAGGTCCTTTCTAGGTGCTGATCCACCATCTGGTCTGGATACGTACTGGATCCGGGTGACTGCAGTGACCCTCTGATCTGGATACAGACTGGATCTGGTGGCCACGGTGACCTCGGAACAAGAGAGAAACAGACAAATATTAGCGTAGATGCCATTCTTCTAATGATGTAGAAAGTACGGTGTTATGTGAAGTGTTCCGGTTCCAGTTTACCTAATTAATGCAGCCTAAAAATCCTTTAACGGATTTGGATATTAAAAGCATATTAGTATGTTATGTGTATGCCAGGTTAAAGAGATGGGTCTTTAATCTAGATTTAAACAGCAAGAGTGTGTCTGCCTCCCGAACAATGTTAGGTAGGTTATTCCAGAGTTTAGGCGCCAAATAGGAAAAGGATCTGCCGCCCGCAGTTGATTTTGATATTCTAGGTATTATCAAATTGCCTGAGTTTTGAGAACGTAGCGGACGTAGAGGAGTATAATGTAAAAGGAGCTCATTCAAATACTGAGGTGCTAAACCATTCAGGGCTTTATAAGTAATAAGCAATATTTTAAAATCTATACGATGTTTGATAGGGAGCCAGTGCAGTGTGGACAGGACCGGGCTAATATGGTCATACTTCCTGGTTCTAGTAAGAACTCTTGCTGCTGCATTTTGGACTAGCTGTAGTTTGTTTACCAAGCGTGCAGAACAACCACCCAATAAAGCATTACAATAGTCTAACCTTGAAGTCATAAATGCATGGATTAGCATTTCTGCATTTGACATTGAGAGCATAGGCCGTAATTTAGATATATTTTTGAGATGGAAAAATGCAGTTTTACAAATGCTAGAAACGTGGCTTTCTAAGGACAGATTGCGATCAAGTAGCACACCTAGGTTCCTAACTGATGACGAAGAATTGACAGAGCAACCATCAAGTCTTAGACAGTGTTCTAGGTTATTACAAGTAGAGTTTTTAGGCCCTATGATTAACACCTCTGTTTTTTCTGAATTTAGCAGTAAGAAATTACTCGTCATCCAATTTTTTATATCAACTATGCATTCCATTAGTTTTTCAAATTGGTGTGTTTCACCGGGCTGCGAGGAAATATAGAGCTGCGTATCATCAGCATAACAGTGAAAGCTAACACCATGTTTCCTGATGATATCTCCCAAGGGTAACATATAAAGCGTGAAGAGTAGCGGCCCTAGAACTGAGCCTTGAGGTACTCCATACTGCACTTGTGATCGATATGATACATCTTCATTCACTGCTACGAACTGATGGCGGTCATATAAGTACGATTTAAACCATGCTAATGCACTTCCACTGATGCCAACAAAGTGTTCAAGTCTATGCAAAAGAATGTTGTGGTCAATTGTGTCAAACGCAGCACTAAGATCCAATAAAACTAATAGAGAGATACACCCACGATCAGA
This sequence comes from Carassius auratus, assembly GCF_003368295.1. Taxonomy (NCBI): domain Eukaryota; kingdom Metazoa; phylum Chordata; class Actinopteri; order Cypriniformes; family Cyprinidae; genus Carassius; species Carassius auratus. The sequence goes on from NC_039273.1 coordinate 392,821, forward strand.
TGATAAGAGCAGATCATTTGTAACTCTAAGGAGAGCAGTTTCAGTACTATGATACGGTCTAAATCCTGACTGGAAATCCTCACATATACCATTTTTCTCTAAGAAGGAATATAATTGTGAGGATACCACCTTTTCTAGTATCTTGGACAGAAAAGGGAGATTCGAGATTGGTCTATAATTAACTAGTTCTCTGGGGTCAAGTTGTGGCTTTTTTATGAGAGGCTTAATAACAGCCAGTTTGAAGGTTTTGGGGACATGTCCTAATGACAATGAGGAATTAATAATAGTCAGAAGAGGACCTATGACTTCTGGAAGCACCTCATTTAAGAGCTTAGATGTGAAAAATTAATGAGGACAAGTAAAATAAATAATCTCGCCCTATCAGTGCAGTAACAAGTGAAATTTAAGTTAATTTATACATTTGAAAATATATAGTGATAGAGACTTCAATATGTAAGGTCAGATGTTTTATTTTTTAAATAGTTCAATCTTTTGATACAACAGCTTATTTATATTACATGATCTGTATACATTAATATTTATTTAAAATAAATTATTTATAATAACTGTTAAACTAAAATTGTAAAAGTGTAAAAGATAAATAATAATAATAATATGAATCACAATAATTATATAAATCATAAAATGATTCGGTAATTATCATTAAAGTCAGACATCTATTTTTTTTTTTAGAGATAGTTTTTAGCTTTTTTTTTTTTTGTAACCTTTAATTTGGAGCAAGATAAACTGGAGGAGTGACTTTGTTTTCAGACATGTGTCACTTCTCTCAAATTTGATTGGTCCAACTTCAGTTTGAGATCTCTAACCCAGAACATAACCTGCCCCGGAGCAGGTTAGCCGTGGAGTGCAAGTTACTATGACAATGAATGCCGTTAAAAGCCAAGCCACTTACCTGGTTTTGGTGCAAACTAACCTGAAACTTACCTGGCTAGCCAGCTAATCCAGCCATATAGTTAAGCTAAAGTATCACGTTATAGCACAATAACGCTAAGGTAGTTTTGGTGCAACAGAAGGAGTTGAAATGGTAGTTATTACAAATATACTTTATTTTTATTTTTATTAAATGTTTTAGTATTATCTCAGTCATTTTGCATTTTTTTCCCTATTTCAGGCAGCATTGTAATGCTGTTTGATTTAACCCTCAAGCCTTAGTTTCTACAGACAACTAAAGAATGGCCTTCAACATAAACATATTTTCACATGTAAACCACACTCGAAGCACCTTCTCAGATGAATTTGGTCCACATTTGACGGGTTCATTTGACGCAAAAAGACGCATATTCGTGATACACGTACAAGAAACTGTCTTTATGCACATGGCCTGGATGGATGCTGCTGATGATGAGATTTTGTGTACTGCGCACAAAACGTCGCAGCAAAGGGACAGATGAGACATACTTCATATTCTTTTTAATGCTTCACCTGAAATTAAGTAATCTGTATTGTTGCCACCTAAAAGTTGCCAAATTAGGTTTGCCAAATTTACTCTGCTAAATTTTTACAGAGGGCAGATATATTGAAAAATATATCAAATATAATTTTAAGTATTACAATAATTACAAGTGTTTTACTTTAGTTGTGATTATGTCTGACATACTGTTGTTTTTGTAACCCAGTGATTTGTATTATCAGTACTTAAAAGCTGCCTTGATCATGTGGACAAAAGTACAACACAAATCTTGGTTTGAGGGGAAACAGGCCAGGCCAGAGCAGACGACTCTGGATGGATGTGAGGAGGATGTGTTTTGGCTGCAGCTTAGCTGTGGATGGAGAGAGAGAGAGAGAGAGAGAGAGAGAGAGAGAGAGAGAGAGAGAGAGAGAGAGAGAGAGAGAGAAACACACAAAGAGAGAGAGACAGAGAGAGAGAGAGAGACAGACAGAGAGAAAAACACACACACACACACACACATACACAGAGAAAGAGAGAGAGAGAGAGAGAGAGAGAGAGAGATGTGCTGTTCTGTGTATTACTATCATTGTGCAGTGCATTCCAGCTCCTTCTTGTTGTGACATCGGCCTTACATGGAATGCTAGACTGCTTTTTCCTGTAATGGCTCAGGGTCTATGAAAACAAACGAGGAGAATCCACACAATATTTGACTATTCCCTTTTTTCCCAAAATAAACCCACTTTTCATCATTATGAAGTTGTTAAAAATAAAGGGAATGGTTGGATAGTGTACAGTTGCTCTTTTTTCTGTTTCAAGTTTTCTATTTTGGCACCTGATGGAAATTGGATTTGGATGTGTGTATTTTTGCCCTCTTCAGAGTCTAGGGAAAACAAACTGTTGCATTAAATTTCTACTATGGAAATATTATAGCATAATATTAATCAACAATTCATATTTACATTTTGTTTTTGTCTTTATTTTCCATTTTTGCCCTCAGTCCAGCATTAATTATGTTTGTCTCCATCACATTACATAGTCAGTGTTTTGTAATTGGCCTCCCATTTGGATTCTTTTAAAATCAAACAAGTATTTAATAGTCCTGTAAACGAATTGAGACACACTTGCTTGGCATAGATGTTCTTTACATTCTCTTTGGTCTCAAGGAAATTAATCAACATGCCATTTCAAGGCTTTCTTTGAGCTGTTTGAGGTCTGTTTAACCTTCCCAAGTCAAGCCCCCTAATTCGGCAGATGTTTCAAGTGGGACTATTTATTCAAAGTGCTTCTTATTTCAAGCTTGTCTGGTCATTTTTTTGTTTTAAAAGAAATTGATATGTATATCTGTTCAGGGACCCCTGGTAGCAACGTCATAGATTCCCAGGGTCATGAGTCACAATTAGGAATGTCATGATTGTGGAATGTTGTCATGCAGTTGTGATGAGTGTTCATCATGTCATGTCATCATTCATCATTCATCTTTAATAGATTTTTAAATGCATCTGTGCCATATGTATATAAACTGACAGTCACCACTGATAATCTACTACTAAATATTGTAGAAACATAAAGAAATGTTGGCCACTTCATGCACTCACCACAGGAGACTATCAGAAATAACCTTTTAAACCTCATATACTAGATCAGGGGTTTTCAACCTTTTAGGACATGGCCCCCACCCAAGTTTGTCTAATTTAACTTGCGTTATTTTTTCTATTTTTCTATTTTAGTTTTAACCAAACTGGTTATTGTAGCTACTTTGTTTTACTACTATCTCTTTTTTGTTTGTATTTTCTTATTTTCTTTACACATAGGCTACTTTGTTAACACTTTTTTAAAAGGTACTATAAAGCCACGTTTCAACCTCTGGGACTTTACCCAGAAACTAGGGACATTGGGCTGGTACTCCGTGTGTTTCCACCACAGGAACCAGGATCTAAATAAAGTTCAGGGTAAAAAAAAATTCCCCTCAAAAAGTCCCTGCTGGCGATGTAGTACTTTTTAAAATCTGGAACTTTCAGAGGCGGGACTTGGACACTAAACATGCTGATTGGTTGAGTTCATGCAGCATTGTGATTTCAACCACCATTTATTTGGATCATTTTCAAAATATTACTGTTATTGAGTCATGAAATGTAATTTTAGAAGTATTTCAGGTGAGAATGTAGTTGTTTAAAGCTCAAATCTGAGAGTTTTCAATCGGAGAGGCACACAATCCACATTGCTTGAGGTGCAGTGTAAAGTTTCCACAGTCAGTGATGGTTTACGGTGCCATGTCAACTGCTGGTGTTGGTCCACTGTGTTTTCTGAGGTCCAAGGTCAACCCAGACATAAACCAGGAAGTTTTAGAGCACTTCATGCTTCCTGCTGCTGAACAACTTTATAGAGATGCAGATTTCATTTTCCAACAGGACTTGGAACCCTCACACAGTGCCAAAGCTACCAGTACCTGGTTTAAGGACCATGGTATCCCAGTTCTTAATTGGCCAACAAACTCGCCTGACCTTAACCCAACAGAAAATCTGTGGGGTATTGTGAAGAGGAAGATGGGATATGCTTCACTTTTCACTTTTTGAATGGAATTAGTGAAATAAATCAACTTTTGATGATATTTTAACTAACTACTAACAAACAGAATGTATGGCACAAACCAGAATGACCTGGAGCTCTGGTTTACAGAACCACTTCAATGTCAAACTCGTATCCATGCCAACAGGTGTCCAAGAGCACTGACACTATTGAGATGTATTAAAGTGAGCTAGACGTAAGCAAATTCTTACAGTGTACATCTTTGAAATATCTCATATATAATTTTAAGTATTACAATAATTACAATTAATTTAATTGTAATTATGTCTGACATACTGTTGTTCTTGGAACCCAGTGATTTGTATTATCAGTACTTAAAAGCTGCCTTTACTATGTTGACCAAAGGAGAAAACAAATCTTGGTTTGAGGAGAAACAGGCCAGGCCAGAGCAGACCGCTCTGGATGGATGTGAGGAGGATGTGTTTTGGCTGCAGCTCTGCTGATATATATATATATATATATATATATATATATATAGAGAGAGAGAGAGAGAGAGAGAGAGAGAGAGAGATGCACTGTTCTGTGTATTGCTGTCATTGTGCAGTGCATTCCAGCTCCTTCCTGTTGCCACATCGGCCTTACATGGAACGCTAGACTGCTCTTTCCTGTAATTGGTCAGAGTCTACGGAAACAAACTTGTGCAATCAAATTGTACTAGTAATTACAAAGTTTTCACTTTAAGAGCATCTTTAAAATGATGTCATATTGAAATTAGGAATGTTGTATGAAATGTTAATATATTCTTTCCAAGATTCTTAACATTCTTGTGGCATTTTAAGGTAGTCCTGTTAAACCCTTTTATCTTTATTTCACATTCAGAAGGTTAGACTGTGGAAACACCTACCAAATCAGCAAGAAAAATACCCTAATTTCCTCCTTTAAACCGTTGTATTTCACTCTGCACATCTGGGAACTGCAGGAATAGTAACACTGTGATAGCTATTAAAAGAGTAAACTCAGAATACATCTCACTAATGTTGCAGACTATATAAATACAGGTAGATGAGCCCAGAATATGAACGCAAGATATGCAACGCGCAAAAATGCATTTGAAAAAAATTTCCATAAAGAAAACACTATGGCCTCAAGACAGTGATAAAAATCTAATTCGATAGTGTACTTTCCTGCCAAGCAATACGAAATAACTGTAGTTTTGTTTTCCTCCAGCTGTGTTCCATTTTCCAGTCTGCTATTTTTAGGGTGTGAGGGTGCTCATTATACCAGGGTGTCAGAATGTTTTCCTTAATCTTCCTTAAGCATAAAGGAGCAAATTGTATTCAAAATTTTAGAAAAGAGAGAGTCCGTAGTTTTTGTTACATCATCAAGAGTTTTTGGATGTGTTAAGGAATTGAGATAAATCAAGAAGATTAGTTACAAAGCAGGCTTTTTTTGTAGAAGTGATTGTCCTTCCATACTTGTAACAAGGAGTAGAATTTACAATTTTAGCTATATGAAGTTTGCACAAAACTAAATAATAATCTGAGATATCATCACTTGGCTGTATAATTTCAAAAATGAGTAGGTCCTGAGACATATTGTCTAAACCCCAATAGATTTCAGAATGTCTATGAATGCTGATCCCAATGCAACCATGTCATTATAAATGTGTAATCGACTGTAATCTAACCACAGACTGTATTACAAACATGGACGTAGTGTCCGTGACTTCATCCATAGGTTTCTGATGAGAGTTATTGAAACCAAAAGTGGGCGGAGCCGACTGTCGCTATCTTGGCAGCACGTCACCGCGCTTCACTTTGGGATAGTAACAAATAGACAAAAAGGTGGGAGCTTGAAGCTGAAGCCACACCAACATAGCGCGGCGGTGACAGCATTGGCAATCTACCTGTCACTCTAGTAGCCATGCCTTTAATAATGCAGAACATTAGCCGTGTTTCCACTATCGAGCTAGGACCGGGCGTGCTAGTGCGTGCCAGAGCCAGTCGCGTTTCCACTGTCACTTCAGGGGCTTGATCGTGCCTTTCTTGGGGCCAACGGCCAGGGTTTTTCGGCCCGATGAAATCCTTGGGACAAAGCGGGCCAGCTGGGGCTAGAGGAGGAGTTATGAACAAAGGCGGAGTTTCTCCGTGTCTAGAGAGCGTCAGCGTGGATCATTTCAGAAAGATAACAGCTTTAACACCAGCATTAAACACTTTTTTAAATAAGTCGAGCTCAAAACTCTCTTTCAGTCAGCAGCAAGTGTTTGAAATAACTTGATCCAATGTGGATTATAATCAAACAAGGCAGAAATATTTATAAGCGATGAAAAAAATATGCACGCTAAACATGTTACCATAGTAAACATGGTAAAATGACCGCTTGAAGAAATCAGATGTCAGCTCCTTATTCTCTATCACAGTCGTGTATTTATTAAGTAACTTATATTTTCTGTCACAAGCCTCGTCTCGAGAGTTTTTCTCACGTTGCCTATCATAAAAGAATATAACATAATAATGTTTTTGTTCGGGAGCTTACAAAAATAGAGATATTATCACTTATTCTAAATATGACGGCTACTGTGGCTAATAAACAGAAACAGACTTGAATGAACAAGCTGGCTATTTTCATGAGCGTCAAAAATAAATAAATAAAATAGATATAAGTCTATTTATGTGTGAATAATTTTGAGTCCTGATAAATTAAATCAATATGATCAATGTATCATGTATTCTATAGTTAAAACATCGATGCTCTTGAATTTGAATATATAACAAAGCATGCAAACAAACGGCCGCTTTTATCAGTTTCTTTTTGTGATCACACATGTTCCAGTGACTTATTTCTTAGTTTTCTAATAACTTCTCTTTGTTGGTGAAATGTTGAGGTTGCATGACGTTGTTCTGAGAGGCGTGTAAAGGGCGTGTTTTAGTGACATGCAGCAGAGCTTTAAGCTCCACTGAGGAAACACTGCGCTATTCTGGCCTCGTGCTACTGGCCCGGGGCTATGAGCCCCGCCCGGCCCACTTTAAGCCCTGGCTCGCACTGGACCGACAGTGGAAAAGCGGCTATTAAGGATTAAAATAATTTAAACTGATAAATTATAAAAAAAATCAATCCCCCATAGTTATCATGAAAAATTAGATATACAGACTGAAATAATTTTTTGAAACAAGCTGTAAACATGCTTAACCTGCTGTAAAGTTGGTCATTTAAACCCTAACTTTAACCTTAGCCATAACCCTA